>NC_025699.1:5451773-5499033 GCF_000633955.1 Camelina sativa | reverse complement strand
TTAGTTAAATGATGCAGTCGAGGGAGGAGATGAGAGATGATTCATCATCAGGTCTCGTCCTCACTACTGACCCTAAGCCTCGCCTTCGCTGGACGGCAGAGCTTCATGAACGCTTCGTTGACGCCGTCACCCACCTTGGAGGCCCTGATAGTACGTTTTCATCATCATCATCATCATTTGTATCTCTATATGTATAAACTCTAGCTAGAGCCTAGAGCTATATTAATTGTGATATATATCAGCAGAGGCCACACCAAAGACGATAATGAGAGTGATGGGTGTGAAGGGTCTTACGCTTTATCATCTCAAGAGCCATCTCCAGGTCTCTACCCTCATGTTCTTCTTCCTCAGTTTCCTCTTCATTCATTTTTTCTTCTTCTTAGTTAGTTTCCTATCTATTCGTGGCGTTTAGGATTTTTAAAATATGCGTGTGTTTTAACTACAGAAGTTCAGACTTGGGAAGCAGCCTCACAAGGAGCATAATCAAAATCACTCCATCAATATTAGGGATACTAATAGAGGTCCGTCATAATTCATCAGCCTTTTTAAATAATTTATATGTGCTCCGAAAAAAATGATACCATAATTGGTTAATTGTTGATTGAGTTATGAATATATGTTAACCAATATCATGCATGCAGCTTCCATGTTGGATCTTCGAAGAAATGCTGTATTTACTACTAGTCCGCTGATCATTGGTCGCAATATGAACGAGTATGCGCTTTGAATTCCAAATCCTAATTAATTATATTCGAATAGATAGATATGTACTCAAAATCTAATGATATAGAAATGGTAATTATGGATGGCGATGAAGGATGCAAATGGAAGTGCAAAGAAGGATAGAGGAAGAAGTAGAATTAGAGAGACAAGTGAATCAAAGGATAGAAGCACAAGGGAAATACATGGAGAGCATGTTGGAGAAAGCATGTGAAACCCAAGAAGCAAGCCTTACCAAAGACTACTCTACTCTTTTCTTCGACCGCACCAATATTTGTAACAACACATCGGCACTCCCAATCCCATGGTTCGAGGATCATTTTCCTTCCTCTTCCTCCATGGACTCTACGTTGATTCTCCCTGACATCAATTCCAGCTTCACCCTGCAAGATTCTCGGAGTTCCATCACTAAGGGCCGTACGGTTTGTCTCGGTTAGAGAGTACATATATAGATCTAGCTAAGCTATTTGACTCTTTCTACTCTAGTTTCTGATGCGCACTTGGTGTATAACTGCGCAAATTTACTCGTAATAACTTCTGCCAAACATGAAGTCTTCGCTATTCGCTTGATATAAAAATGTGCTGATAACATATGGTGAAGTAGGCTGCCTCATGATGCCTATATGTTTTATTATGTGTTTAATTGCAAAATGCTTTAAAGATTATGGGGTGAGTGGTAAGTAAAATTTAAAGGTTTTACACTTTTACCCTATCGACTTTAAAACATTTTTATAGTCCTCCTAAATACGATCCTAATTCTCCAAAAACCTAATTCTTCTTATTTGTTTTTGTTCTTTCGATGGTTTTGTTCTAAAGCTTATGATATCTGACTTTTTTTTTTTTTAAGTCACATCCATTTACATACAAACCTAATTCTTCTTATTTTTGTAAGAAAGTCTACATGCACAATTATAACCGATCAAATCGTATTTCTTTCTACTAGTCACTTTTCTAGCCATCATCACCATCCGACGATACTTGGCCTGTTAACCACTCCAGTCATAATCTATCTCTCATAAATCATAATTTCCTTACAAGAAAATATCACTGCAAAAAAATAATACTTGCAATTGCAGGGTTTTGTGAAAAGTTTTGTCAGTTAATTTTCCAATTGCCCACATTCCAAAATATTCTTGCTAGTGTCCAATAATTGAAATTTGGGCCAAAAGCGTAAAACTAGAAAGTGTATTCTTATATTTTGAAGTGGTGAGATTGTCCTACGATTAAAGGTCAGTATATTGGAGGCTTCATACTTAATTCATATTCTTTAATTCATACTTCATAGACTAGCAAGAGTATTGTAATTTTATAGTCTCGACTCTCGAGTCTGTCGGTTGATGAGTCAATGTAAGTCTTTTGGGTCTGAAGCGGTCAAAAATGGATGTGTTTTTAAAAGTTTTCTGTAAGGACTTATACATAACTTAAAGATAAGATTGGACGATGGAGTAATTGTGTTGTTTGTTTTCTCTCACACTTCACCAGCTTTCAGAAATCCAGATTTTTATTATTATTCGTTCTTCTCACCTTTTTCTAACAACAAAAAAGGTTAATATGTAAATATCTTTCCCGTCCAAAGATTTGTTCATATCTCCTTTTTAAGCTGATTTGTTTTTTTTTTAATATAAATATACTTTAAAAAAGAAACAGAATATAAACTCCCCAGAATCGTTATTGTAATGTTTGTCACGTTGATAAATGTAAGTTAAACTAAACATTTGGTCGTTAAAAAAAAAAAAAAAAAAATCTTGAACCAAGAAAGATAACACCCAGAAAAGAGCTAGCTATACGTATAAAAGAGCTTCTTTGCTACTACTCTTACAATTGCTAAATCACATACGTGTCTTGGAACATGAATCATGATTACCCAATTATTGTAAGATTTAGAAAAATGAATTGTGTTGCATCATTCTGACTTCATGATGTCAAACTAATACCAGAATGGCCCAACTATTGCCTCTTTTTTCTATAATTTTAGATTTTTAAAGATAATATATATAAAGAGTACCTAGTGGTCTATTCCATCAGTTTACCCATGGTTAGGGTTTATCAATAAAGCAAATATTATATAAGAAGAAAAAAGGACTGAAAGAGAGGACTACGTTATATTAATGGAAAACCAAAACAAGAGTCTAGTTAAAATATTTGTAGCTTCATCTAGACAAAGATTTTTTACAATATACGGTAATTAACAGCGACGGCTGTATATTATTTATGTTAATTAACCACTTTCTCCCCACCCATTAATTAGTTTATTCTTACGTTTAACTTGACGGGTTCAAATAAACGTTGCGTTGTAGAACTATATCTACATTAAGCTTGACGCGTACGTGGCTTACTTAAGCAGAAAATGTTATTCGGAAGGTTTATGGAATGATTCAAGTTTCTAGTTGTTGAGATTAGGTCGGAATTTTTATGCATTCGTGATCCCTACTTTACCTCTAATTTTAACTAATTTGTTAGTAAATGAAACGTATGTACGGGTAATAATATTATTTGTGATTCCCATAATATATCCAAACTCACTGCAAAAGTTGGTGTTGCTTGCTTCCTCGATTATATCAACAAAAACTAACAAACTTGCAAAGATATGTAGTCTCCCCTTATGACGATAAAACTACCCGGTTGGGACTAGTTACCTTATGTTTTTGTTCATATTGGTTTCCACGATACAGCCGATCGATCGAATCCTATAGTGGGTTGGGTTCGCCCTGGATTGAGATGATCTGAATACTTTTATAGCGATTTACTATATATATTGCAATCATAATTACTGTATATAGATACAAATTTTAAATGAAAATACTTGATTTGTCCATAGTCTCCGAAAATTAGCTTGTGTTTAGTCTAGAGTCATCTGTATATATAAATGAAAAAAAAAAATCTTTACGCTATGTCGAAGTTTACATGGTAAAAAAGTGGGATGAAACTTAATCTAGTAGATAGCTAACTTTTTCAAATCAAAATATAAAATATGAATAATTATATGATCATCTAAATAGTTGACGACTCTAGTACTGCATTTAACCATACACATATGTTATATTATATAGGTTAATGAAGCTAGTGAAGGGCAACGCTCGTATAAATGATGCTTTTTTTTATTTTTCTTTATAGCGTTTATGCGTATATTATATCTTGTTCACAAAGAAGCGTGAAAGGTCTGAAACCCCAACGAGTCATTAATCCAAAATAACGTAACACCATGATCCCATGACAATAACTTGTGTTATATTCTAGTACTATTTTTCTTACCAATGTTCCGAAGTATTTTGAAGTCCAGTATACAACAATTTAATGAGTGTCCGTTAAAGCATACTATATAAGATCATTAAAACCATTGCATTAAACTAAACTGATAATTACAGGATGCAAACATGCAAATGTATGGCAATAACGAGAATCACAAGTTAACTAGATACAAAGATGATTTTGTTAAGGAAAGTGACGTGAACAACCATTGTCTCTAATCAGTCTTCCGTTTGAAGACAGAAAAAAGAGAAGCAACACAAGTTTGGTTAATCATATAGATTAATTATCCCAAGGAAGAAATTAGTACTAATGTGGGTTAATCAATTAAATAATGAACCTGCTGGTTTATAAACACCAAGAGACTCTGTATATATAAAATTACGAAGATGAGAGAGAAATGGGAAATGAAAAGAGATGATATGGGACATCGATGCTGCGGGAAACACAAAGTGAAAAGAGGGCTCTGGTCTCCAGAGGAAGACGAGAAGCTTCTTCGTTATATCACCACTCATGGGCATCCTAGTTGGAGTTCCGTTCCAAAGCTAGCCGGTTTTGTATCTTCTATCTCCAACTCTTTTTACTATTTTTGTTTTCATATATTTGTGAGAAATTCAAAACTAATTAGCAATGAGTGAACTAGCCTATGTACGTGGCTATGTTCTTTTTATATACACTTTTGCTAACAGTATGTATATATGTGTGTAAATAGGGTTGCAAAGATGTGGGAAGAGTTGTAGATTAAGGTGGATAAACTATCTGAGGCCTGATCTGAAGAGAGGTTCCTTTAACGAAGAGGAAGAGCAAATCATAATCGATGTCCATCGTATTCTTGGTAACAAATGGGCTCAGATTGCAAAGCACTTACCTGGACGCACTGATAATGAAGTCAAGAACTTTTGGAACTCATGCATTAAGAAGAAACTTCTTTCTCAAGGCTTAGACCCTTCTACGCATAACCTTATGCCTTCACATAAAAGATCTTCTTCTTCCTCTTCTTCTAATAATAATATTTCCAAGTCAAGAAAGACGACGTCCATCATGAAGAACCCTAGTGATCTTGATCAAACAACCACTGCTTTTTCAATCACAAACATCAATCCTCCCACTTCCACTAAACCAAACAGACTTAAATCTCCTGTCCGGACTTTAATCCCTTCTCAAACCATGATCCCTACCAACGATACCATGTCAAGTCTTTTGGATGATGAGAATATGATTCCTAACTGGTCAAATGTTGATGAAATGGCGATCCACCACGAAGCTCCGATGTTGCCGGGTGATAAGTCAGTAGTAGGAGTTGATGATGATGATCTCAACATGGATGTTTTGTTTAGTACTCCTTCTTCTTCTGCTTTTGATCCTGATTTTGCTTCCATTTTCTCCTCTGCAATGTCTATTGATTTCAACCCCTTGGATGATCTTGGCTGGACCTTTTAGCTTAATTACTCTACAATATTTTTCATTTTCTCAAGTGTATATATATAAGTATATGAATTTGCCACTTTCTCCTTTTCACTAGTTTTGAAAAGCTGAGAATTTTTCCAAATCAAATCAGTGTGTCATTTTTTCCCCTCGTTAATGTAAGAGTAGTTTTCACGTAATTAATTAAGGGCTTTTTCGGCTTTAGTATCATCGTTTTATACTTGCGCAGCATCAGGTGGGCTAAGTATGTTGAAAAATATGGTGTTAGATTCTTACCAATAAACAAAGTTAGCCCAATAAAGGCCCAATAAATTCAATAATGTTCTTGCATCGTTCGCACTATGATTGACGACGAGACTATACGGCGATATTCCTTCCGTTGATTACTTGATTGGTACGGAAATAATAATGCTACAGTTTTTAATGAAACTTCGTGGGAAGAGCAACGGCAAAAGAGGGAACATGTTACATTGCCACATGGTCCTCTCACCTGTTACTTACTTACATTCTTCTGATTAAATTGCGGACTTACACTTTGTACATGAATATATGAACAGGTGTTGAAACTGTCGGTTATATTAATCACAAAACGGCAATCCAATTATTACGTTCCGATCCGCGTTAGAAAATATTGATTGAAATGAAACAAAACGGATGACGCAAACATAATAATAATCTCATGTATATTGAAATGATTGACGAGCAACACGGAGACGACACCGAGGCACAGTAGATCGAGAATAAAGGATATGGTATTAACTACGTAGTGTTTGTTATAATTATAGTATTGGTAATAATGGATAGAGAGGATAAGTGGAACCACATGGTCTGTCTCTTACCTTATCTCCTTTCATCGTAAACACTTTGATTAATTACTTGGTTTTGGTCCTTTTTTTAACTTCATCCCAATTTCTCTAAAAATTGCATTCCATAAAAAGAAAAAAAGAAATTGTGCATGAAGAGAAAAAATTATGTATGACAAAGGCAAAAGATGCGAGGAAGTTAGAAGATGCGGTGACATACAAATAATTACAATTGAACAAAACAAAAACACTTTAATTGTTTTTCTTGTAAGTTGTAAATTAAACTGCTTTTGTAAATATGATTTAAATGTGTGTGTGACAAAAATTACAAAAATATCAGAAGATAAATAGGAAAAGCAGCCTAAAATAATAGTACAAGAAAGAATATGGAAGTAGCAAAAGAAAAGTAAACACAAATAGTTAGGGGAAGACTTAAAAGGTCACATGGGATGATTTGGTGGCATCTTTGCATCAAATCCCGCACATGCTCTGCCTCTCTTCTCTTTTCTATATTCCTTCTCTCTCTTTTTTTTTTTTGTTATTACTTGTTGAACTAATCCAATAATATCCACACGGTTTTAGTTTTAGAATAATGTTCACTTTGTAAGAATGTTTACATATTGCCCTTACTTCAACTCTCCTTGCCCTTCACAATTATATATATACGTACACAATCACTTCTCTTCTCTAATTCATCACCATCGTTATCTCAACCATTCTCTCTCTCTCTCTCTTCCTCTTTACTAATACAGCTTCCATCATCCATAATATCTTAAGAATTGATATAAGAGAATATGAGCAATACGGAGGCAATCAGTTTGGCCAAAAGAGGAATGTTGCCGCCAAGTAATTGCAATCGTCTAATGGACCGATCTGAGTCCCTCAAGAGAGACAGTGTGATGAGCAATAATGGTGCTGCCAAAACGAGAGGAATCTTAGAGCGCAAGAAATCAAAGAGTTTTAAGGAAGGAGAGAGCTATTCTTCCTGGCTCATAACTGAGGCTCCTGGAAGTATAGCAGCCGTGAGGAGAGAACAAGTGGCGGCACAACAAGCCCTAAGGAAACTAAAGATTGCTCATTACGGCAGATCCAAATCAACCATTAATTTCACTTCTTCTAAAGTCGTCCCTCTTCTTATTTCTAACCCTAACCCTCATCCTCAGAGGTGCAGCTTCCTCACCCCCACTTCTGGTATAAATCCATTTATCTCTTTGTTACTATTTTTTTTTTGTGTTCTCTCTTCAACTCTAATTTTACTAAGTTTCAATTCAAAATCAAATACTCAAAAATCAATTAATAATAATGTCTAAATTAGCTCATGACTCATATAGGATTATTATAGTAGTTTTGAAGTTTTTTTTTGGTTTAACTTTAATATAGGTTCATCTTAATTTATATTATACATATAGTTTTTAACAGATTCTTTTGGTTATCTTCAGATCCTATTTACGTGGCCTACCATGATGAAGAATGGGGAGTTCCAGTTCATGATGACAAGTGCGTACATAACACTTCTTTCCATATATATAAAAGGCTAATTGATATTTCATTTAATTCTCATCAAATAGTAAATTAAATATCTTTAATTCTTTATTTCAGGATGTTGTTCGAACTGCTGACCCTCAGCGGGGCACAAGTAGGCTCCGACTGGACTTCAACCTTAAGAAAACGCCATGACTACAGGAAGGCGTTTATGGAGTTTGAGGCGGAAGCGGTTGCCAAACTCACCGAGAAAGAGATGAGTGCAATAAGCATCGAATACAAAATAGAGATGAGCAAAGTGAGAGGTGTTGTGGAGAACGCTACAAAGATCGTAGAGATCAAGAAAGCGTTCGGCTCACTAGGGAAATACCTTTGGGGATTTGTGAACCACAAGCCCATCTCCACGAACTACAAGATTGGACACAAGATTCCGGTCAAGACATCGAAGTCTGAAAGCATCAGCAAAGACATGGTTCGTAGAGGCTTCCGGTTTGTTGGTCCAACTGTGGTTCACTCATTCATGCAAGCCGCTGGTCTTACTAACGACCACTTGCTCACTTGCTGTCGCCACATTCCTTGCACTATCCTCGCAAACAATCCCTAATTATTAAATTTTTAGTTTAAGTGAAAGTGTTGTTTTCATTTAACTTTCGAGTGCAAAATATAGGTGTAGGAAAAAAGATATCGCGGGTTTTTTTTTTTTTTTTTTTTTAATTTGGCTATGTAAGATAAGCCTCGTTTGATTATTTTCTGTTGTGTGAGGTTTTCTAAAATCACATGTATAAGGTTTTTTTGATGTATGTGTGGTGTGACAAATTGAAATAGTAATTGATTTTCATTGGATTTATCTATTGTTCAAAAATTCTATAACGTCAAAATTAGACGTTCGAGAATGGTGTGACGCCTAGCAAATTGATCTGAGATTAAGCAAAAACCATCGATAGTTTGTTTATTGTATCCTTATATGTTTAATTGGTGTAAAATTGTATACATAATGTTATATAACTTTTCATGATATTGGTGAAAAGGATTAAAACATAATTAACCGAACATCTAAAGACCAAAAGCAATTTAACTTTTCCACTGATCAATTTTAAACATATTAGACCAAAAATTAACTTGCCAGACGATTTTGGCCGCCTAAACGACCGGATGGAAAAATTGAGCATCTTCTTGGTTCCCATACGTATTATTTATCATCATTCGATGGTCTATGATATTTTATTTACATTTGTACTATTGAAAGAAGAGTAAGTAGTGATTGATTCTCGTAGAAGCAAATGTCATGATGATGCAGCATGTGATGCTTCTCTGTCACCAATAATGATTGGATCATTTTAGTGGATGCCATGAACATGATGGGATTGGTCATTGGGTATGTGACTATGTGTTTCCCCCCATCTCCCAAATTTAACTTATTTTCTACAATCTATATTCCCACTCTTTTATAGTTTTATTCATTTCACAAGTTCCAACAACAACGCTCCTTCTTCACTCTATATGTTTATTCAATCTATATTTTCCTTTTAGTAGGTTTTAATTTTTGGTGTGTTGAAGATGATGTGATCTTTAAGCAAAGATGGGTTACTTTTGGTACAAAACAGAGTACTCTACAAGCGTTACTAATGTTCCATAAGTGACAGAGTGGTAAAAATGAAAAGAGAAATATGCTCTGTGAAGAGAGCGCATGAGATACAGTATAATACAACGATGCATAAGATTCCTATTGTCAGAAACAGCCTAGTCTTGTCAGAGTATAAAACTTATTAGGAATGGGCTTCTGAGCCCAATCTTTATTACAATTAAACTCATTTTATCTGCTCTATGTACAGCCCTTTTAACGGTATAAGTGTGCCTTATCTTCTAAAGGCCCAACGATGACGAATTTTGTAAAGGATTATGAACGATTTACAAGAAGATCAAGATAAACAGAAGTGTATTAAAAAGCTAACTGTATTGCAATTTTTACAACAAACATGTTTTTATTTCAATCACTAACAAAACAATATAGTATATTTCAATTAATCAAAGTATAATAAACACAAGAATATGGCCAAGACAGAGCTAAGTGCAAGAAGAGGGAGCAAAAGACAAAGTTGAGGCCCTAAGATCAAACTCCCACAAATAATTCTGCTGCATTATATTCCCAACCACATTAATCGCCGGCGTTCCCGCCGCCATAAACCCTAAACACTTGACTCCAGGCGCAGCATCTACCAGGTAACTTTTACGATGCGGCTCAAAACGTGCACCACCCTTCATATGAAACGTCAGTTGCGGTAACTTGCTCTCGTTGAACCCGGCCTTGGAACTAAAACAATACTCAATCGGTACTCCTTCTGGTTTGACTCTTTTCAACTCGACAAGGTAACGTGCAAGCCCCGTAACCACCGGTTTATACGCGGCTTCGGACAATAACGTGAGGCTAGTTCCTGAGTCCAAGATAGTCCCACCACCGGCTGTTGCGTCCCATACTTGCGCGGGGATATTGAGCATTTCGTCTCCGAGGGAGATTCCTATGACGTTGATCGCGTAGAAGGGTGGAATGACTCTAAGATCAAGCGGGGTGGTTCGTCCGGGGGCGTTTTTGGTGGCAGAGGAGGAAGAGCCAAAGATGAGATAATTAGAGACGTTTTTGTGTGAGAGATGATCAACGAGGCAGTAAGAGAATTTGGCACCAAAGAGACTAGTGGCTGTTGAAGTGAAGGAGAAATCACTAAAGGCTAAACCAAGAACCCCATCAGCTCCGGTAAAGCTCTGTCCACTAAAGGAGCTACTGCAACCGATGAGGAGACCGTGGAGTCTAGCTTTACGACCAGTTGTTAGACCAACTGTGATTGTCTCTTTTGCAAATACGCCTTGTGCCGCTGACCCATCCGCATATCTATTCCAAACCCATCAATTCAATGTTAATTTCAGATCATTAACAATTTTTTACATTAGGTTAACTGTCGTAAGAGAGGTTTGAAAATTTATGTATGCTCAAACGTCAAACCTAACTCACAAGTCACAATAAGTGACATTTATGTATAGTGCTGAATTGTAGCTCAACTCACATTTAATTTCACCCTCCCTTTACATACACTTGCATCTAATCTATGCCACCCCAAGAGTTCTCTAAATCTACATATGCTGATGAGAAGAGACAATGATATAGTGACAAGAGATAGAGACCTAGAGAGAGAGGTCCATGTTCCCCTCTTCTCTCTCATTGATTGACCACCAAACTTTTTCTCTCTAAAATATCTTGTCTGAAAACACAAACAATTCCTTAAACAGTTGTTGTTCCTCCATTAAAATGTTCTGTAAATTCCACCATCACCATCACTACAAAATTTCAATAATCAAACCTAACCTAATCACATTTGACTCTGTCTTCAAATAATTGAGAAAAAGTGTGTTACCTGTAATCGTAGGAGCAAGGAGTTGAAGGAGTAGGACAAGTAGAAAGTGAGAAAAGATTCATCAAATCAACTTTACAAGTCTGAGTAGAGCATCCAACTGTTCTAAAACTCTTAGACTCTTCAGCTCTAAACACTCTACGATTCTCAGCTTTACCTTTGCCTCTCCCACGGTACCTACAATTCACCCAAGTGAGCTCGCTCCCTGTATCAACCACCACTCTGAACGTCTTAGCCGGAGTACCGACCCTTATCTCCGTGAAGTACTGAGCCGTTCTGTAATCAATCCCTGATCCCAGAGGCATTTTAACTCCTCCTTTGTACATAGTACGCTTCCGAGATATCAAACTGTGACGCTTATGGTCGGCGCCGATACTGTCCCCAATGCGGCTGAGAGGATTAGGCCAGAGAGTGTCTCGGTGCGTTAATTCGAGCCGCACCGACGTGGCTTTAGTGGAATCTGCGGCGGCGATTAGGAGGAGCATCGTCGTGATGAGACAGGAGAGCACTAGTCTCTTCTTGTTTCTCTGCATTTTTTTTTCTTTTCGTCTTCTTGTTTTTGCCCCTTTTGGGTTCTGTTTCCAAAACAGAGTATTTATATACACATTGATGAAACGCTTCTCTCTCTCTTCCTTTTTTATTTATTTTATAATTATCAGTTATTGTAAAGGATAAGTTATTGGTTTGATATTTGGGTAGAGTTTTAAATATTTAGAATGTTATTTAGAATCTGTTGTTAGATAAGATTTCATTAAACTTATTTAAAGTTTATTGTTATTAGTTTGTGATTTGTAAAAATTCATATAAAATTTTAACAAATCTGGGTTATTGGATTCAGATTTTTATAAAGTCATTAAAAGTTTTGTGTTATTCAGTTAAGACAAAAAATATAAGATTGTTAATGAATTTAAAGGATGACTATTGGTTTTGTGATTTGAATAGAGTTTTAAAGGCTTAAAATGTTATGTAGAATTTGTTGTTATTAGATAAGATTTTACTAAACTCTGTTGTTATTATTTTGTAATTTGTAAAAGTTCATTTAAAATCTTAACAAATATGGTTTATTGGATTCAGACTTTTATAATGTCATTAAAATTTTGTGTTATTCAAATAAAATAAATGAATCTATGATTGTTAATAAATTCAATTATTATGTTATTGGTTCATGATTATACATTTTATTCACAAAATAAAATTATGGAAAGTATCAGAAAAATACAGAGATTATTTAAAATATTTTACAAGATTTTTTAAAACTAAACAGTAAAATTAGTATTGAATAATCTTTAGCAATCTTTAGAAGTCTTTCACCACAAATTTAACGGCTTTAAGGCCTTGATTGGTAACGGCTGTTACTTTTGGCTGTAAAAACTTTGACTTTAAAATTTTAGCTGTAGAGAATTTGGCTGTAGATGCTTTGACTGTAGAAACTTTAACTGTTAAAATCTGATTGTTTACCAATAACTTTTAAAGCTGTAGCTGTTATTTTTATTATTATTATAAATATTAATAATAAATATATATTATGTCAAAAATTAATTTATATAACATTTTAATGACAAAATAAATTTTATTAATGATAAATTAAAATTTTAAAAAATATAAATCAATCAAATATGAAATTTTGTTTGAAAACTAATTAAAAACAAACAACTATAAGAATAAGAAATAAATAATTGAAGTTGTAGACATCAATTTATTAACTTATTAAATTTTAAATAATGCAAAAAAAAAAACTAGTCAATGCATTGTTTGAATGTTATTCTCTTATTAATGATGAATTTCATAAACTCTTTTATAGTATTATTAGTGCTGATGATGAAAAAATAAAATTTATTATTGAAATGGGTCTTAAAAAAAGAGAAAAAAATGAGAATAATTAATTTATAAAAATAAAATATATAAAAACTAGTCAAAAATCTAGTCACAAAAATCTAGAATAATTCATTAATTTATAAAAACTAGTCAAAAATCTATTAACCACTAATCAATGCATTGTTTGAATGTTATTCTCTTATTAATGATGAATTTCATAAACTCTTTTATAATATTATTAGTGATGATGATGAAAAAATAAAATTTATTATTGAAATGGGTCTTAAAAAAAAGAGAAAAAAATGAGAATAATTAATTTATAAAAATAAAGTATATAAAATATTTATATATACTTTTGAAGAGCTTTTAAATATAAAAGGGTGAAAAAAAAGAATGCTTTAAAAATTGTTTTGTTTTAAAGCATGAATTTGACGCTTTAAAAAAGAAAGGAAAACAAGGAAGAGAAAAAAAAAGTGACTTTTAAAACTTTAAAAAAATTAAAAGCCAAAAAAGCCTGATTGGTAAAAAAATGACTGTCATGACTTTAAAAAATTTTAAAGTCTTAAAAATAGCTTACCAATCAGGGCCTAAATACTTGTAACGATTTAGGAAAAAATTAGTGTTTACTTAAAGACGAAACGGGACATGTCCACGTTTGTATTTCCCACGTACAAGCTTTATGGTGATTTGTTCATAAACGCTTGTACATAACAGTACAGAACAGTATTAAAACCAAAACACTTCTTAAATTTGTTTTATTAATCTAAATACTATTAAAATAAAATAAAATGGACTAGTATTAGTCTATTAGATATTCAACACGTAAATATTTAGTTTAGAGAACATAGTTTCACATTTTTTTTCTTCGTGGTCTTTTTAATTAGTTCATTCAACAAGAAAACAAAAGTAAACCTTTTGCAATGTAGCTAAATGGTCAACAATGACAGATATTGTGAGATCTATTCTCAAAATTATTGAGTTTCTTACTTATTTTTTTGACAATTAATGTTTACTATGTTGGATCCTCCTCCAATAACTTTTGATACAATTCGAAACATAAATTTTCATTTACACAATGTTCTTTCTTAGTTTTCTTTCAGAAAAAAATAAAAATAATAAGATGAATGCATTTAATCCAAATTCCAACAATTGAAGTCGGTTATTTTTTTTACTTAATTGAGACCACTAGGAAGAAACCGAAGGTATGCTAACGTATTCAAGAAGGGTGATGAAACTGATCTTACATCATAAATTGTTTTATAACAAAAAGAAAAACACAAAATACGTTCCATATGATTGAAAGGGTTAGGTATATAATATATGTATGGATGAATTGTACGCGAGGACAAGAGGGGGAGAGGCCAAAGAGAGTCAAAGTCGTCACCATGGGCGAGAGTAAAGATGTATAGCTGTCATATCCTCATTGGCTGTCTTTTGCAAAGTTGGATTTCTTAGATTTTTTTTTTCATTTATACTAGAATTTGTACCCGCGCACGCACGGGATTTTAATCGAAAATATTAATATGTATCATCCGCAAACCAAATATTGTAGTTATGGTGTGGGTTTCGATCGATACACAACGATCGACACCATGAATTTCGGTTTTGTCGGGTTTGTTTTAATTGCTGTTTGGTTCGGTTTGGTTCAATTAGAAATCCCTAAATCGCTTTTATAAGGGAAGAATCGACGAATTAAGGGTTTTGGGAGTTTCACTTGTCGCCGT
Source organism: Camelina sativa (assembly GCF_000633955.1). Classification (NCBI taxonomy): domain Eukaryota; kingdom Viridiplantae; phylum Streptophyta; class Magnoliopsida; order Brassicales; family Brassicaceae; genus Camelina; species Camelina sativa. The sequence goes on along the minus strand of NC_025699.1, from coordinate 5,484,417 downwards.
TAAGTGAGAAAAAGGGAGAAAAAGAGAGAAAACGTTTCTGTAAGTTTCTGGGCTTGTTCTTGGTATTTTGGAGAGATCTGTGACTGTAGAAGGGATAGCTGTTGCTGGGAACGAAGGAGAAGCTCCTGGAGGTGTTGATTCCATCGATTTCTCAACCCAATCTTCCTATTTTTGAGGTGAGTGCTTGACCATGGTTGATCTAAGCATGAAATCTCTTTTGTTTGGCTGTTCTTTGTCTATTTGTGGTGTTTGCTTGCTTGGGTGTGTTGTTTTCGAGTTTCCCATAGGTTTTTGTGTCATTTGGGTGAGTTTGGGGACGAAATCAAGATGATTGGAATCGGGATTCGACGTTCGTGTTCGTGCAGTTCGCGTCTGCAGGTATGGCATCGATCGACACCGTTCGAGCATCGGTCGACACTGTTTGTGTCAGCATTGGTCGACACCGTTCAAGCATCGGTCGACACCATGGTTCCTAGCATCGATCGACACCGGTTTAGCATCGGTCGACACCAGTCTCATCCGAGACTTGTTTTCCTGGTTTGATGTATTGCTTGTGTTTTGTTTGCTTGCTTAAACATGAGGGTCTCATATGCTTGTGTGTATAACCTAGTAGATGGGAGGATGGCCTCACTAAGTATTTATGATAATACTTACGCATCTCAATTGTTGTTTGTGGTGTGCAGGTAAAGGCAAAGTATGATCGTGGAATCATGGCGATGAGGAGGAGGATGATCTAGGGTCTCGTTTGTGTGTTATTGGATTTATTGGTTATGTTGTTGGAACCTTGGTTAGTGTTATGTTAGGTTGCTGGATAGAATGATTAGAAATGTTATAGAATGATTAAACTTTTGAATATAAATCTATATAAACACTAAACTTACTTTACTACATAATATACAACATATATATTGTTGAAAATAATATTTTTTTGTTATATCTATTTGCGCGTGATTTTTATTGAATAGAAATATAATCATTTGAAGTTTAAAACATAAATCTATATAAAAGCTATACGTATTTTACTAATCTATATATAACATATATTGTCTATTGTCGCAATAATGTTTTCTTGGCAAATCAACAATATATCACATGGTAACAAAAAAAATTACTTAAAAAACCTCACTCGAAGAGTCTACCGTCTTCTGACCTATTAGCCCTAGAAGAGTTCATTTTATATTCATATCTCATGAAAATATCTTTTTAAAAGTTCTAATGTCGACTGTTGATCGTTGATTATATAGAGATCATTTTAACATATTGATATCACACATTAAATGTTAATATACAAAGTTTTATAAACATTTTTAGTGTTATTTCGCTACAATGGAGTTGTCCAAATACATCACCTCCAATAATAGAATTTTCGACCAAGTCAAGAATTCTTAGATGGTGAAACCATTAAACCCGACAATGAATATATGTTCTCTAATCCAAATTACATATCTTCTAAAACTTCATATGCTGTTTCCAGATGTTAATTTAATGATGCATTCTCATCTTCGTCTTTTCAAAAAAAAAACATAGTGTTCTTTAAATATGTTGTTTCTCCCAATGTTTTGGGTTAAAAGTATATGAGAAAATTAATAAAATCTCAAGCTTGTTTTATATTTAAATTTTTTTATCATGTTATAGAATTGTAGCTTCAGTTGATAATATATCTTCTGAGATATGCTACACAAATCATATGTCACTTTTGTAACAGTTTACATATCATTTTTTCTATATTTTGTGATCATTGATTTTGTCTCTTTAGACAGATTATTTTTTTCAAAAGTCTTTTTCATAGTTTTCCCAAAAAAGTGTGACTATTACAATGTCTTCATTTTTGATCAAAACTTTTAAGTTGAACTGAGTAATTAAGCTTTTATTTTTCTTTAAGTAAAATTTAATAATAAATCTTTGTAGAATATGTTTCTAATTAAAAACTAATATTTCATTTCAATTTTATTTTTATGTTTAGAATTTTATAAATAAAATTACATAAATTGTTTTTTACTCCACCATGCATTAAAATCTTACTTCCATTCTAAAACTCACTAATCCATTCTAAATTTTGGAATATGAAATTTTTTTGGTTAAAATTTGAATAATAACATTACTACTAATACAATTCATAGTATTATTTTTACTATTTGAAATTTTTATTTATGCACTTTATTCATTTTTATTTTTTATTATTTAATAAAAAATTATGTAATTTATCATAATTTAATAGGATTTAACTGACTAACTTTATTGCCTACTCAATTAATGAAAGAAAATATTGTATGGTTTGAAAACGTGTAAAAGTTAAGGTTTATAAAACTACATAAAGGCATAATCATAATCATGTATTTAAACTATTTCATTTCTCATCCAAGATATGGTTTTTATTATGATAGGTGTCGCTAAAAGAGAATGCCAAATGTCACACTGTTAGTAAAAATTAAAAAAAACTTTCTCATATTATATAAGATATGCTTTGACAGTTCATTTTTAATAAATAATTTTTTTTTACAAAACACTATTCTAGTTTATTGGTGTTATAACATTTTGATGATTCAATACAAATAATTTTAGATCAACTTTAAGTAATATCAATTAATTTTAATAGATAATTTAAATTTATACATAAGAGATCTTAATAAATAAGATAAGTTTATTTTATTATTTATAAAAATAATATCTGACCTAATTAATTAATATTATAAGATCAAATATTATCTATATTTCAAATATAATATATTTTTCTCATATGACCAAAAATAGTATTTCAAATCTAAAAAGTATTAAATATTATCTTGTGATAAAAAAAAAACTGTGAATCAATAACAAAAAAGCATATGAGAAACATATCTAGTTATATGTTTTGATGAGAGAGAGGGTCTCTCATTTGAGAAACAACATATCTATTTATCTAGCCATTTTCAATTAATATATATTTTTAGTTTTAGTTTATTTTTAAGACGGCTTTCTCATTGACAGACTTGAGACTCCAATAGAAGTGCTTTAAAAGCCACAACGTGACAAATCTAAGTACGAGATACAAACTAAATACATAGGTCTGAATCTTTTCAAAAGAGAATTGTTAGAGACTATTTTTTGTTTTGTTTTTTCTTCTGGGAGGAACGAGGAAGTATTGTTGCTTCACAAAAACGTTTGGTAATAAGTTTTTGTGTATGATGTTAACATTAGTTTAGAGTTTAGCTAGACTCGAAATCATTAGTAATAATACTAATAGTTAAGCTATGATATTACCGCCTTTCTATTTTCTTAGCCTGCCACATAAATAATCGTTTTCAATATGTGACATGCTTTCTACTATAAAAAATATCAAATTTTGTATATTTAATATACGATTCTCAATTTTGGAAAGCGTTTAAACCTAACATGGCATGTTTAGGATACGCTTATATATTGAATATACGTGTTTAAGATAAGCATTTAAACCTCAGTTTTTTTTTTGGGTCCTAAAAGGTCAATATCCTTTTACTCGCTCAATAATTTACCATTTCTCTTTAGATTCAATTAACTAATTGTATCAACGTTTTCCATTATTTTTTGGTCATCAAAATTTTCCATTCATTGTTTTGGAAGCTAATTAACTTATATAAGACATCTTCTTCTTGATTGAATATACTCTATTTCTTTTTTCAGCTTTCAATACAAACAAAGATTATAATAGAGAAGAATGGAGGGCCCGTCGCCACTAGTGTTAATAGTCGTCTTTGCCCTTTTTGCAATTTTGATAGTCTTCGGCATGTGTTTTACGCGTATCTTAAAAGAGACAAATAATGATCCTTCATAATCGGTGATTATACGTCAATTCGACTATGTCTATCTAAGATACTTTTTATTGTTTTCTAATAAACATAATGTAATCTATGTTTATAGTTTCGGTTTCTGTTTTTCTTTTTTCTTTCTCATCAATAATATAGTTTGTTCCATTACTTGGTTTATAAATAAAAATAGTACTTTTGGCCTTTAAAGTTTATATAGCACTAGAATTTGTACCCGCGCACGCGCGGAATTTTAATTTAAAATATTTTCTATTAATCTAAATTCTTGAGCTCAAATATATTTATTCAAAATTTTAAGTATAAATCTATATAAACGCTAAACTTACTTTACTAAGTGATATACAACAAATGTATTGTTGAAGATAATGTTTCACTGTTATATTTATTTGGTTGAGATTTTAGTTAAATTATTTTAGGAATAAGAATCATTTAATATAAAAATAATTAATCATTTGAAGTTTAAAAGATTAATCCATATAAAAGTCATTTTTATTTGACTAATTTATATATAACATATATTGTCTAGTATCACAATAATGTTTTTTTGGCAAATCAACAATATATCACGTAGTAACAAAAAAATGACTTAAAAACCTCCCTAGAAGAGTTTATTCCACATTCATATCCCACAAAAATATCTTTTTAAAATTTCTAACATCGAAAGTCGATGGTTGACCTAATTATAGAGATTATTTAAACATAGCGATATCACATTAAATGCAAATATACAAAATTTCATTAACATTTTTATTGCTATGTCACTACAATGGAGTTTTCCAAGTGCATTACCTGCCATAATGGAACTTCCGACCAAGTTAAGAATGCTTAGATGGTGAAACGATTAAACCCGACAATGAATATCTGTTCACTAATCTAAGTTACATATTTGTCTAAAACCCTTATATGTATGTTATTTTCAGATGTTAATTTTGTGATACAACCTTAGATTCATCTTCTCAAAAAAACATGGTGTACTTTAAATATGTTGTTTCTGTCAATTTTTTCGGTTAAGAGCATTTAATAGAATTGATGAAATCTCAAGCATGTTTTATATTTTATATTTTATCATGTTATAGAATTGTAGCTCCGGTTGATAATATGTATTGTGAGATATGTTATACAAATCACATGTCACTTTTTTTTGTACGGCTTACATATCATTTTTTCTATATTTTATGACCATTGATTTTGTTTTTTTAGATGGATTATTTTTCCAAGATTCTTTTTCATAGTTTTCCCAAAAAAAAAAGTGTGACCCTTTTAATGTCTTCGTTTTAGATCAAAACTTTAAGTTGAGGTGAGTAATTAATCTTTTATTTTTCTACAAGTGAAATTTCATAATAAATCTTTGTAATATATGTTTCTTAGAAACAAATGTTTCACTTCAATTTTATTTTTATGTTTAGAATTTTATAAATACAACTACATAAATTGTTTTTTTACTCCACCATACATTAAAATCTTCCTTCTATTCTACAACTCATTAACCCATTCTAAATTTTGGAATATAATCATTTTTTGGTTAAAATTTAAATAATAACATTACTACTAAATTAAATCCACAGTATTATTTTTACTATTTTAAAATATTCATTTATTTTACTTTTATTATTTACTAAAACAAATTTTATTATTGTATTTACTATTTAAAATTTTAAGTAATCTTACTTAATTCGTTTTTATTTAATTTTTATATTATTAATTATGAGTAATAAATATGCAATGAATAAATATTTAAAATATTATTTTTAATGCAAAAATATATATATCATTGCTTAGGTGGATGATGATGTGGAGGAATGAGAAGAGAGAAAAGTTAACTTTATATATATAGATTCGTCGGTTCAAATTTAAAACTAAAAAAACTGTATTATGGAGGTGATAGAGACACAAAACATGACATAATGTGTAGTATTTATATATTGGAGTATATCCGAATCGAAAGAGCTGCGTGCACACTGTGTTGCGTTAAACTCCAATCCAAGCTACGCTGGCCTCATCTCAAAAAAAGTATAAACAGTTTAAAATCAAATACTATATCGTATATTCGTAGTGTCACCGCTTGATACTGTGTATATACGGATTGAGCAAACAGTGAAATGTTTTGTTTTTTTTGGTAAAAATGGTTTGTTATTTTATTCACTGGTGTAATATATAGTTAGTATCACCGAACCTTTTAATTTAAGATTATAAACTAATTAAAAGTAATAAAACTATAGATAGTAGAATATCCTAACTGCTCGAGAAATATGAAACGAACGACAAAGACAGTGGATGATGAAAGGGAGATTAATTCAAACTGCCAGTTTGCACTTTGCACACAATAAAGTTATACGCTTAAAACAATCTTAAGGTGACGACAAAAGAAAAATATTATAACAACCCTAAGGAGACTTCATGGACGGCTTACAATGCTATTTCCATTATCTCCTTAATTCATATCAATTGCACATACAAAGAAGAAAGAAAAAGCTATATATTTACATAGCAAATTACCAATTTTTTTGGTCCAGACCAGGGATCAATTCTCCCCAGATACGTAATTGCTATTCATTTACTATGTGGCCACATGGATATGAGTCCTTGCTTACGGTCTATTTGAATATCCGGAGACAGGATCTATCTGTGGGCTGCACCTCCTCTAAAAATTAGTTTCGGGCTCTTCCATTGATATGGGGATTTATTCTGAATTATAAAAAAGAAAAAAAAAATTACCAATTTCTGCATTGTGATTCAATAAGTTCGATAGGTTATGTAGCTCAGTAGCGTAGACTACTGCATGACGGCGTTCTACTATGTTTTTTTTTTTTTCCATCTGTCATAATAAGTCGACAGTGCTGAATAATACAGGGAGGTGTATTGACTATTTATTTGGTTTAATCACGGGTCTTTTCGGTGATTTTAATAAAATTAAATGTTGGTAACACTAACAAGTTACAAGGCTTTGCTGATTCAGTGAATTATATCTTCAACCATGCATAGAGATTAAAATGAATACATAATAGCGAATATTTGAAACTGTTTTGTTTTATAATTGGGTAGATTTGAACTGTTTTATTTTATTGTGAGAAGAACAAGTAATTGTATTGAGAAGATGATATGGTAAAAGGATAAAGGCATGAAAGGCCGGTGTTGATTGATTCTCTGCCGCAAGTATAGAGAAAAAACGACTTATACCATAATAATTACAAGCAAGTAGCCACATGACGATATTTATTTTGTGCGCTAGTCATTTATAACCATTTGTATGATAAACGTGAATACGAATAGGCCAGGCAAAGAAAACATGAAGACAGAATATGCTATTTAAACCAAATTGAATTTTTCTTTCTAAAAATAAAGAAAATATATATTCATTTTGTTATTAGGATCATAGAAGAGGGTAACTAATATCGTCGTCGTTAGTGTGGATGTACTCTACTATGATATTGGTTGGTTAAACTAAAAGACTAACAAGTAACAATCTGTGATATCACCAAACGCCTCATTGTTGCCAACGATTTGTTGGGAGTTGGGACCCCACGTATGTCAAACAACTCACCCCTAGCGATGTAGCAATGGGCCAAACCGTTGCGGTTTGTATCCAATATGATTTGGTCCGTCAATCACGGATCGGTCCACACTAAAGTATATATAGAAGAAAAAAGAGTGGTTTAATTTGGACGGATGGGCCATTGCAAACTTAATCTTAAACAAGCTGAATCAGGTTTGCGAGTAGTTGTTATGCAGTCAATCATTTTGTAACCGCATATACCTATTACTATGTAAGTTTCGTTTTCATCTCTATACAAAAACCAGTTTTTATAGCTAGATCTTGAAGAAGAAAAACCAAAAGAGTCGTCAATACTATACTTTTGACATGAAATCACTTGATTAGTGTATATATTTGCCAGTGTTCAAGAAAGCGCTAGGCGGTATCTGGGCGGTGACCCAGCGTCTAGCGCCTAGAACGCCTAATCGAGACCTAAACGGTTTTTAGGCGGTTTAGGCGTTTACAACATAAAACATTATATATATAAAATTATGTACAAATATATGTTAGAAAAATAAAATAAAAATTATAAATTATAAACAAAATTAACAAAAATACATTTATTTAAGTTATATTAACAACATATAAACATTTATAATTACGTATACAAATATAAAACTTAATAATTTAAATCTATATAGTTAAAAATCAAAAATAAATATTAAAATTAAATTAATGTAATTTTAAGCGGTTTAGGCGGTCATCTAGGCGTCTACTGAGCGCCTAGCGCCTAGACGGCGCCTAGGCGGCCGCCTAGACCGTTTTCTTGAACACTGATATTTGCTAGACTAACTGAAATAATACTGCATTGTAGGTTTATACATGTATGTGTACAAACACACGTCAAAAAAAAGAATGACCGTATCTATACTTGCACCTTCGTTAAGTAAGTGGTGTATACATGTACGTATGGTACAAGGAAAGGAGGGGAGATGGTGTATAATGTTATCATGACATCATCCATATGCCCCGCCATTGCTTGATTTCCGGATCATCTATCTTATAATTGGTTTTTTTGTATTTATCCCATAATTGATTTCTTTTTGTATTCATCTCTTTGACATACAGTATACAACAAACACACAACTCACGGAATTCAGAAAAAGAGAACTTTTGCATTTCAATTGAAGATATTAAATAATAAGATTATAATTTTACTCTAAAAGAAGCAAACAGAATTATATGCTTAACCATAAAGCTACTTATCCTAGTTGTGTAATTTGTGGGTTATTTGATTATCTTCTCCAGTCCCAACGTTTATTAATTATTGTAAGATAAACATCTAGCAATGCAATTCTTCTACTCATACAAATCTATTAGAAAAGAGAACGTATGCATTATTTTTCACAAAATAAAAGAAAAAACTATTTTTTCTTAGAAAGAGGAGCAAAGTGTATATTAAGATGGGCCTAAGTTTTGTACGGGCTTATGATAATTCTAACTAAAATGGGCTTTAATAAATAAGCCCATGAGTCGTAAATAAACAAATTCGCGGTCGGTCTCCCGTGTTTCTGGGTCGCTGCTGTTATTCGTCGGCGATGGAATCGGAGAGGAAAGACAAATACTTTGCAACTCCTTTGACTTGGTATCCCAGAGTCATGCTTCTTTTTCGAAAAACCGTTGCTAACGGTTCGAACCCACTACCTTGGACGCCATCAAGAACAGTTCAATTGGAAACATCACTTTCTTCTCCCTTGGTCAGAAGAAGAGGAGAGACCAGGTTAGCTATTTACTGTAACTAAGCTCTTCATATGTCTTCTGTCGATGAACCAAATTAGGTAAAAATGATTAATTTAGACAAAAAAATATGGAATTAGGGAGAGAGAGAGGAATAAACGGCAATGTATGCGTAAGAGAGGGATGAGAGGCTAAGAAAGTTTCCCTCTCTCCATCTCTTTTGCATCTCCTCTTGTCTCTCCTCCTTTGAAAATGTTCTCTCTCTCTCTCTGCTTTTCCAGGTTGAGATACTATTAAGGGGATTTTTTTATACGTTTACAAAGACAGGACATTTCAACTCCCTCTTTCTTCATTTCTGGATTTCGAATCTTGGAACTTATTTTTTTTGTCTTTGTTTTAGAGTTTGAGAATTGCATTATGGGAACTACATACTCTTATCTCTAAACATGGTTCGCATTCTTGATTTTTCGTAACCTGTTTCAAGATTTTCACTTTTTTCGTTTCTCTGACGCATTACAATCTCTTTCTTTTTGTATGTGTGTTGTTCCTTGCTTTCTGGTGGCAGTTTCTTCGGTTTGACATGGTTTGATTCTCCTCAGCTTGTTCTTTTATATCAGCAAGGAAGCGTGATCATCTCAGGTAAAGCGGGATTTTAATGTTTCTTGTTGTTGTCTTCATGTTACATAGCAACAACGGATATTTAAGGTGATGTCTTTGATGATGTTCGTAGGTGAGCTACTTTATTATAACCGAAGAACCATCATCATCAACCTGGAGACGTTCTGAAAAATGGACTTAGCTTCCAAGAAGAACACAGCTAATGTCGGCTCCAAGGAGATTGACCCAAACGTAAAACCTAAGTCGCCTCGTGCAAACCTCTCTCCATTTTCACTTAAACTAGGAGACAATGTTCCCAGGAACCCTCATTTCGATCCCAAGAAGATGGATCCTCTTGTCAAACATCAACCAGCAAAGTCTCATGAACCTCCTCCCACTGCAACGAGAGCTGCCAACAACGAGGGTGATTTAAAGCATAACCCCTATTCTAGCGATGGTGATAGCTTACCTATGCGGAAGAATCCTCTTAAAAATCTTCATTATGATCCCAAGAAGATTGTTCCTTTAACCACCCCTGAGATACAATCACCAAGCGGCAGAAATCATCACCACCCTAGGACTAAGTCCCCAGACAACAAGAGAGCCCCTAGAAATAATGCGGACTATACCTATGGTGATAACTCGGTCGGTCCATCAGCTACACCTTTCAAGCCTCACACAGGAGGTGACGTGAGATGGGATGCCATTAACTCAGTCGCTTCAAGAGGTCCTCAAATAGGTCTTGACAATTTCAGGCTTCTGAAACGTCTAGGGTATGGTGACATAGGCAGCGTTTATCTTGCGGACCTGCGAGGGACAAATGCAGTTTTTGCGATGAAGGTCATGGATAAGGCCTCCTTGGCTAGCAGAAACAAGTTGCTGAGGGCGCAGACCGAAAGAGAAATCCTATCTCTGCTTGATCATCCTTTCTTACCGACACTCTATTCTTACTTTGAGACCGATAAATTCTACTGTCTGGTCATGGAGTTCTGCAGCGGCGGAAATCTCCATTCTCTCAGACAGAAGCAGCCCAGCAGGCGTTTCACAGAAGAGGCTGCGAGGTTAGTAAAAACATTCTATGTATTTGGCGTTGGAGCTTACATATTATCTTCTCTGATGAGTTTGTTGACAGGTTCTACGCGTCTGAAGTGCTATTGGCTTTGGAATATCTACACATGCTGGGGATTGTGTACAGAGACTTAAAGCCAGAGAACATCCTTGTTCGAGATGAAGGCCACATAATGCTCTCTGACTTCGACCTTTCCCTCCGTTGCACTTTTAATCCAACCCTCGTTAAGTCCTCCTCAGTCTGCAGCGGGGGAGGTGCTATCCTCAACGAGGAGTTTGCCGTCAATGGCTGCATGCATCCATCTGCCTTTCTTCCCCGCCTCCTCCCTTCCAAGAAAACCCGTAAAGCCAAATCCGACTCTGGCCTTGGTGGCCTCTCTATGCCAGAGCTCATGGCAGAGCCAACAGATGTGCGGTCAATGTCCTTTGTGGGCACACACGAGTACCTTGCTCCAGAAATCATACGTGGCGAAGGACATGGCAGTGCTGTGGACTGGTGGACGTTCGGGATCTTCCTCTACGAGCTTCTCCATGGGACCACACCGTTCAAGGGGCAAGGAAACAGAGCCACGCTGCACAATGTGGTGGGTCAGCCACTGAAGTTCCCGGATAGCCCGCATGTGAGCTCAGCGGCACGTGATCTCATCCGTGGACTTCTAGTGAAGGATCCTCACAGAAGGATTGCTTACACACGGGGAGCCACAGAGATAAAGCAACACCCTTTCTTTGAAGGAGTGAATTGGGCTCTGGTGCGCAGTGCTTCCCCTCCTCACATTCCTGACCCTGTTGACTTGGGACCATACACTGCCTCTAAAGGGAAGGCCAAGAACCATGGAGTTGGTGATCACGGTAGCTCAATGAAGCCTGAGCCTCTGGTCGCCTGTGCTGCTGGTCCAACCGATGATACGGCATATATAGATTTCGAGTACTTTTAGACTAAAAACTTCACAAAGCTGAAAAACTTCTATGTGTTTTTTTGTTCATATTCTTAATTTTTGACCAATACAAATTGTGATTGATAAACAAGGACAAATTACTTGGTTTAAGAGACATGAGTTTTTACTAAAAGGGTTAAAGCATATTTTGTTTGTAAGATAACATTTGTCATTGTGAAAAATCTACAAAAAGCTTCTTTGAGTCAAAATGTCCCAAGAGACAACCTTGTCGACATAACAAAGCCATTGGTTCCCAATATCTCGCTGCCCCTTTCTTATCATCATCCGTACAAAATAACTCTCAAGTTCCTTCCTTTAACACTGAGCAGAGATGTTGAAGCACTGTTTTTTATCTCATAACGCCGCCAGTGATCTCTATTTCCCTTTCTCCAACTCCAGATTCAACCCTGCAAGTTGCCGAAAGAAGCCACCTCGTCTCACCTCCTGCGTTGTCAATGTTGGATTCCAAGATATCGCTGAGGTCATCCACAACAAGGTTTCACCTTTTTTCTCTTCTTTCATTCCTTTTTTCTTTTTCTTGGGAGGGTCATCGTTACTTACTTTTAGATTTCACCGGCGTAAAGGTACTCATAGCTGCTGGGACTTCTGCTGTGATTGGGCAGCTCTCTAAGCCCTTCACTTCTGTGGTTTTGTATGGGAAAAAATTGGACTTTAGAAGTGTCTTTCAAGCTGGTGGTTTCCCTTCAACACATTCATCTGTAAGCTCTGCTCTTTCTTACTCTTTGTTGCCTCTTATAACCGTGTTTGTCTACTTCTCTGATATTGTGGCCTGATTCCTGAAAAAAATCAGTCTGTTGTGGCTGCAGCAACTGCAATTGCTTTTGAAAGGTGCTTAGCTTGAAAACCTTTCTTTTCTCAATTCCCCCAAATTGTATATTCACTTTATGTAATTTCCTATGGTTTGGTTTCAGGGGTTTTGCTGATTCCATTTTTGGTCTAACTGTGGTTTATGCTGGCCTTATCATGTATGATGCCCAGGTACTTTTCCCCTTTTTCCCCAAAATTCCAACTTGCATTCCACAAGTAGCTTTTGAATTGAAGTCTCAGTAAACCTCTTGTATCTATAGATCTTGGTTGGTTCTCCTCAGTGTCTGATTCATGCTTTTAGTTATTGCTTGTATAGGATATGAATTAATGTCTCATATCTCATATTTGATTGGTACAATCACAGGGGGTGAGGAGAGAAGTTGGAAAACATGCGAAAGTGTTGAACAAACTAACAGCTAATGCTAGTAGAAGTGAAGTGATGAGTTTAAAGGGCAACAAATCTAATAAGGTTTTACAAGCAGACGAGATCAGTGAGGAAGTTGTTCCACCATTGAAAGAATCAATAGGACACACTGAAGTTGAAGTCATAGCAGGGGCTTTCTTCGGTTTCTTAGTTACCTTCAGTGTTTATTCCCTTCTGTAATAAAAAAAAAAAAAGCTCCAAACTTTTATAAACTATATATACATTTTTGTATTGTGATAAGAAAGAAAGAGAATTTAATAATGTTGAAATTGCAATTAAACAGAATCAGTGGTAATGTCAAAATCAGTTTTGATAGATCTGAGAGAATTGTTCTGTTTTCGTTGGTTGGTTTGCTTAGACTTGGAACAATAAAAAAGTAGAGAAACCCCACAAACACAACACACACAATAGAGTTTGACACCAAAAAGTAGAAAGCTTTCCTTTAGGGTTTCTCTTTTTTTCCCTTTCAATCGAATGGCACATCGTCAATTGTACAGCTACGCTCTTCATCAACCTTCCTACACTGCTGCCTCTGCCTCTGCCGTATCTCCAGCTCCTCCGCCGCAACCGCCAATTACTGCTCTTTCCTCTCTCTACGGTTCTTCTTCCTCTGCTGCTGACCATTATTATCCAGATACCACGTTTCGTTTCTTAGTTCGTGACGGATCCGAAGCTTTGAGCAACTACAACAATTCAGGGACTCTTGCATCGTCTTCCGCTATGTATCACCACCATCTGCCTAACACGACGGCATCGCATTTGGCGTATCCGCAACTGCTTCAGCATCAGGATGCTTCTTCTTGGCCGCCTGGTGTCGAAGTTCCAGGTGCTGCTTCCGCCGTCGAGCCTCTTCCTCCTGGTGTCAAACGCACATCTGAAGGTATGCTCTTTTTCTTACTATTCTGAGATCTGCATCATTTTCTTATTTATTGCTTGGTATAACTAACTATGCCTCATAATTTGGAAATTTAAAGACTTTAGCTTTACTCTTTTCTCTGCTCATCGTGATTCTAGTTCTGGTCATAGCGGAGACTTTAAACTTCAGGTCTCTTCAATTGCAGCATAAAAAACACAGCTTTAATGATGGTCTCTACTCTAGCTTGATTTTTTTCTAGGAGAGATCTTACTTTACATTTACATTAGCACAGTTATTGTTGGGTTGTATTCATTTGTGCTTTCTAGTTAGCTAGAATTGAGGTTTGCATTGGTTTGCCCAGCTGCTTTGTTTTGTGTTTGGACATTTAAGTTAGAATCATCTCTCTAAGGAGATGCAATTCAGATCGAATTACACCTATGTATAAACTATAAAGCTTATTGTAGTGTTCTTGTTTTAAGTCTTTGTTGCTTTAGAAGTGCCTGAAGACAATTGTTTTTAAACTTGACCTCAATGTTTTGAGTTGAACACCTTAGTGATTATGCAGTATTAATTGATGCACTCTATGGTTTTCAATAGACTTTAAGAAATGATTGTGTGTAAACCATAATTTCTTACTGGAAGTTTAACTTAAGATACGATTGATGCTATATTTTGGTTTCAGCTGTAAGTATCTCCTACATTTATTACCCCAAATTTATTTTCAAAGTATACTTATACTCAGTACATATATTCTCATTTCGTTGTATATTATTGTTTATTATGTAATCTAGCGCTCTACTATCCGACTCTGTTGGGTGCCCATAATACAATTGGTCAAACCGAAGCTTGGTATACAACAGACTATTTTACCAAGCGCCCTAAGTTGGAGAGTACGAGCCATTTGCCTGTATATCCACAGAGGGCAGGGGAGAAGGATTGTACCCACTATATGCAAACAAGAACATGTAAATTTGGAGATAGCTGCAAGTTTGATCATCCTATTTGGGTTCCTGAGGGCGGAATCCCAGATTGGAAAGAGGTGATCGTTTACTACTATCTAAGTATTTCTTATGCCCTCATATGATATTTACATTACTATTATAACGTTTTTCTATATTGTGGTATGTACTTATATGTTTTATACTGCGGGAGTTTGTGCCTAATTACTTTTTAACTATATATATTGTTTTTGCTTGGTCTCGGAGGTCATAGATTTACTACATTATTATAAAAGTAAAGACATGACATATGGTATCTTGATTGTGAGTCAACACTTGAGCTTCTGCGACCATGTTTGTCATCCGTGCTCTTACCTTTGTCAGATCATTCCTTGAATTGGAAGAGACAACATACTCATTGTCTAGGCATTCCATGATAAAAATGATATGATTGTTTTTGCTTATGAATATCTATCTTTTTAATTCAGGCACCAGTTGTTCCAAATGAAGAGTACCCTGAGAGGCCAGGAGAACCAGATTGTCCTGTAAGCTGTTCGTGAAAACTTTTCGAGCTATATTATTTCTGTTTTGCCTGAGGATCTGATTATCTTTTGTATTTCACTGCTGTCTAGTACTACATAAAAACACAACGCTGCAAATATGCTTCAAGGTGCAAGTTTAATCATCCGAGAGCTGAGGCTGCAGTAAGTGACTTTTCCATTTTGCACATAAAATCTAGTGCTTGTAATATGTGCTGGTTTAGTTTTTTCTTGGATTGTGCATGCACATAAAAGCATTATGCTCTTATGTATTTCAGGTTAGTGTTGAGAATCAAGATGTATTGCCTGAGAGGCCTTCTGAACCTATGTGCACAGTAAGATATACACATAGTAGACTCATTAATACATATCCGCTTTTTGTAAATTCCCTTACAGATGAAACTGATTTTGATTAGTAATTTGACAATGTTTCGTTTCTGCATCAGTTCTACATGAAGACTGGAAAATGTAAATTTGGTTTAACATGCAAGTTCCACCATCCAAAGGATATCCAGCTACCATCATCTAGTCAAGATAATGGTAGCAGTGAGGTGTTAACCAGTGATCCTGATGCCACAAACAATCCGCATGTCACATTTACCCCAGCGTTGTATCACAACTCGAAAGGATTACCTGTTAGACCGGTAATGAATACATCACTTTGCCTTTCTACTGATCTATTATCTTATAGGCACAATTGGTGAACTTTTTAGTGTCTCGTATGCACTATACTTAGAACTGATGAAGATGGTTTGTTAGCATTATATGCTGGCATGTTCTGAGATCTGAGAATGAAGTTTCACTAACTAGACTGTAGCTTTTGCAGGGGGAAGCGGACTGTCCATTCTATCTCAAAACTGGAAGGTGAATATCTGTTGTACAATACTAGTTCGTTGGTTACAACCTTGCTAATAAAACTGTGACATTAACGTTCTAACTGGTTTCCCGTTTCCACAATCAGCTGCAAGTATGGCGCCACTTGTCGCTACAATCACCCTGAGAGGACTGGTTTGTGATCATATCAATATTTGTCGTTCTTAGAAGCTTTAACGTATCACTTTCATCTCTTAATTCTTGTGATGTGCGATGTTTTGATTTTGTGCACAGC
Organism: Camelina sativa; assembly: GCF_000633955.1. Lineage (NCBI taxonomy): Eukaryota > Viridiplantae > Streptophyta > Magnoliopsida > Brassicales > Brassicaceae > Camelina > Camelina sativa. Next base: position 5,468,133 of record NC_025699.1, on the reverse strand, counting down.
ATTCATCCCCCAAGTCATCCCCCAAGCTGCTGGGATAAACTATTCTCTACTTTCGTCGAACGCTGCGAATTTAAACCTTGGGATGGTTACACCAGCTACCTCCCTCTATCAGACTTTGTCTCAACCCACGGTAAATGCCTTATATTCATGTTGTAGGAAATTTTCAAAAGCTCCTCCCTAAGTTGCTAGAGGTTTACAAAGTTGAGCTTGTTGCAGCTTGGAGCGGTTTCAGCAACTTATCCCCAAAGACCTGGACAATCAGAATGTGACGTGGGTATTCTTGTTTCTTCTTGAGATAGTTGAGCTGTGCTTCTACATGTCTGTTGGACTTACCAAAAAGTCTTCTTCTCCAATATTACAGTACTACATGAAGACAGGGGAGTGCAAGTTTGGAGAGAGATGCAGGTTCCATCACCCAGCAGATAGGTTAAGTGCAACGACCAAACAAGCTTCTCAACAACCGAATGTAAAGCTGAGCCTTGCAGGGTATCCCAGAAGAGAGGTACCTACAAGTACAAAGTGTGTATCGTTTGAAGCGTGCATGTTATGAGTTTGTGTGCTAATGCCATAGAATTAAAAAAAAACTGTTGCAGGGTGCGCTTAATTGCCCTTATTACATGAAGACAGGGACTTGCAAATATGGGGCAACATGCAAGTTTGACCATCCTCCTCCAGGTGAGGTGATGGCTAAGACCACTTCAGAAGCTGATGCTGCTGGAGCAACAACAGACACTACTCAATGAGTATCCCCAGCTTTGTGTACGATAAGATGATAATGTGTTCAGGCTGATTGTGTTGTAATCTTAGTTTACTTTGTATGTTCTTTATCTGTTTCGTTTCAAAATGCTTCTCCCCCCTCCCTGGGTTCTCCATATCATCGTAAAACGAAAAGAAAAGCTTGAGCGAGTATTCTTTTACTGAGTAAAAAATTCCTATCTTACTATTTTTGCTCAGTTGAGCTAATATAAAGTCAAAGGTGTTCCACTACTGTGTTCTCAATGATTCAATACTGTAATCGGATTGATCCTCCGTTGATTTGGTCCCCTTGGTAAATGCCGTTTCCCTTGTGATTTTTTGTTGATGGCAATTATTATCAGTAAACTCCAACCAATCACCCCAGTAAGATGAATCAATACGTATCAACAAAGATGTGACAGTTTGACAGAGAGCCAGTGCATGTAACATGCTTCTTCAGCAAGAAACACGTCGGTGCTAACTGCTAAATCATAAAAGGTGGGGTCCTAAATTTTGTTCTTGTAAGTTGAAGAAGAGGACATGAAACATAAGGCAAAAGGAGAGGAATACAAGGACTCATTTGACTGCACAAGTTTTTGTTCCTTTGATGAAACATGTGAACACCTCTATTAATGATAAAACGACAAATCATGAAGGTTTGTCAAAAGGAGGAAGGAAGACTCAAAAGTTTGATACCTTTCCCTTTGTCTTTCTTTTCAACTTGGATCATTTTAAATTGTGGGGGGGGNGGGGGGGGGTAAAAAAATATGTGTGTGCACAGTGCACACTATCCAAAACGCTCTTTTTGGACCTATGTTACCAAAATTAAGCAACCTTCCACAAAACAAACACGAGTGTCTGTCATCTCGGAAACCCTAAATTTTTAGTTTTAATTTCAAGATTCTGTGAAGGAACAAAAGAGTAAAGTGAATAACAACAGTAAAATAAAATTGACCGTATTGACAGTTTCAGTCCCTTTTTTTATATTGTTGTTACTCAATCAAACCCTATTTTTGTTGATGTGTAACAAACAAAAATAAATAATTGTTGATGTTGAGATATCGCAAATAATAATAATATTAAACTTATTTTTAATTGGTTTCGTTTTGGGTTTAAATATAAGAGTGAGGAGAGGGTCTCGCACTCGCAGGTTACAAAGCTTAGCCGCCGCCTTGAGAAAAAATCCTGAAGGCCAAATTTTGTTGGAGCAAAGGTAGGATTCGTTAATTTCGTCTCTCACTTCCTTGTTTTTCGACTCATACCCAATAATCTTCTCTTTGTTGCCAAGAGATATCTTGTTTCAAAGTTTCATCTTTGCTTTACCGTGTTCTGTTCTGTATTCTCGATGTTTTCAGGTGAAGAAGAAGACGACGCAGGGACAGACAAATATGAAGTACGTTTTGGTAACAGGAGGAGTGGTGAGTGGTCTTGGCAAAGGTGTCACTGCTAGTAGCATTGGACTTCTCCTTCAAGCGTGTGGTCTTCGTGTTACTTCCATCAAAATTGGTTAGATTCTTGCAATTTGTTTTCACCACTTTTAGATTGCATGTAACACGCTGTTTTATTATTCTTCTCCGACCAAGAATCCGGCACAAAAAAAGACACCTTGTTGTTGTATAACGACTTGTATTGTTTAGCCAATTTGAGTGGATTTTTGTAGCTATGCGATACTTTTTTTTTTCAACAGTTACATTTTCTTATTATATATGCAGATCCTTATCTTAACACTGATGCTGGAACAATGTCTCCGTTTGAGCATGGAGAAGTATTTGTATTGGATGATGGTGGTGAGGTATGTCATATTTTGATTTATGTCCTGGATTTTCTAATTATCTCAATTAGTGCCCCTCAAATTGATTAGCACTGTGACCCCTTTTCAGGTGGATCTTGACCTTGGAAACTATGAACGGTTTTTAGACAGTACATTGACCCGTGACAACAATATAACAACTGGAAAGATTTACCAGGTATATCTACCTCAGTAGTTATCTCTTGTTATATCTACCTCAGTAGTTATCTCTTAAGGTTACAAATTTCTGTGCCCTCATTTTTGCAGTCAGTCATTGACAAGGAAAGGAAGGGGGACTACCTAGGAAGAACAGTACAGGTTCATTTCATTATGTTCTTGTGTTCTTACTTGACTTCCTCTCGTTCTCATTTGGTTGAGTGTTTTGAACAAAGCTTTTAATTTTTCTTTTTAGGTGGTTCCTCATATTACTGATGCAATCCAAGATTGGATTGAGCGTGTTGCTAATGTTCCTGTTGATGGGAAGGAAGGTCCTCCTGATGTCTGTGTCATCGAATTAGGCGGGACTATAGGTACTATTTGTTGTCTTGTATTACTTTTACTGACAATTGCTCAGAAGAGTGGCTTTTATTAATTTATGTTCTGTACAGGTGATATTGAATCTATGCCCTTTATTGAGGCCCTTGGTCAATTCTCGTATAAAGTTGGTGAGTCGTGCATTAATATATAATAACTTTTGAAGTTTCAGTAATTTTATTAGGCTATTACTTATCAGCTCCATCACCGCATCTGTCTTTTGTTCTTAGGACCTGGTAATTTCTGCTTGGTTCATGTCAGCCTTGTGCCTGTTCTCAGTGTTGTTGGTGAACAGGTAATTGCCTTTATAATTGATATCTTCCATGGAGGTTCTATTTTATTAGTTTCTAACAACTATGCTATGAACATCTGTATTGCAGAAGACTAAGCCAACCCAGCACAGTGTGCGAGGACTCAGGAGCCTTGGTTTGACACCAAATATTCTAGCATGTCGCAGCACGAAGGTAATGGGAGCTCCAATATTTTCATGTGCTTTAAGTGTTGATGTTAACTATGGATTTGGTTTTTAACCTATCAGTTCTTGTTTTGTAACAGGCACTTGAAGAAAATGTCAAGACAAAACTATCTCAATTTTGCCATGTGCCGGTATATATTGTTCAATTTCTGGTTTTCATTTCCTCTTCTTAGATCAGGGAGGTCAGATCTCTCTTCAAAAGACCGATGTCCGCATAAACTTTCTGTCTGCTTTTCTATGGTTTCTTAGGAAGTGAATATTGTAACGCTCTATGATGTTCCAAACATTTGGCATGTTCCGCTGATGTTAAGGGTAAGCACATTTTTCTTGAATAGTTTCTTACTATACTTAACGAAAGCAAATGAGCTTATTCCCATACTGAATTTGTTTTTCTTATCATTCTTTTGGTGTTAACTTCTCTAAAATAGGATCAAAAGGCTCATGAAGCGATCTTAAAAGAGTTGAACCTTCTTAGGTTTGTCTCTGAACAAATTTTTTTTTTTTTCGTCTCTACGTGTAAATTTAATTTTCCTGCCCCAGCAAGCACATACTCAGTTTTAAATAAAAAAAGCGTGAATTTACTAAACCTGAGATCCATCCTTTGTTCCCTCCGGTCAATGGATGTTTTCTCTAGGCTCCACTATAGCTTGTCGGTGTTGACTTTTCTCTTGTCTGACATTTGCTTCTTCTGCAGTAATGCTGTAAAGCCTGACTTGGCCGAATGGACTGCAAGAACTAAAATTTATGACACACTGCACGTTCCTGTTAGTCACCTTTTTCTAAATAATTTTTTTGAATACCAGCGTGTCTATATAATTGGAACCATTGTTCATTCTCATGGTCTTCTCTTCAGGTGAGAATAGCTATGGTTGGAAAGTACACTGGCCTTACTGATTCATACCTTTCCGTGTTGAAGGTAATTGGGTCTTGTGTTCTTAAACAAACCAAAAGTTGTTATGCATTTACTTCATTTCTCTAACAACCGTGTCTAATATTGAGGATTTTTAAAAATGGCTTCTGTCTCGTGTCCTTTTCACTGCAGGCCCTTTTGCATGCTTCTGTTGCATGTCACAAAAAGCTTGTCATAGAGTGGGTTGCAGCCAGTGACCTTGAAGAGATAACTGCACAGGAGGTGAGTCTTGCTTTCGTTACTCTCAGGGTACGGCAAAGGTATATAGTCTCATGAGCTTTTGTATGACTTACTGTTGCAGACGCCAGATGTCCATAAAGCTGCATGGGATCTTTTGAAGGTATGTCAATTTTAATGGAGCCTGGCATACCAATTCGGTAAATATCTTTGACTCAAAATTTCGCTTGTTGCAGGGTGCTGATGGTATCCTAGTACCAGGAGGATTTGGTGATAGAGGAGTGCAAGGGAAGATACTTGCTACAAAGTACGCCCGCGAAAATCAAGTTCCTTTCCTTGGCATATGCCTGGGAATGCAGCTGGCTGTTGTTGAATTTGCCCGTTCCATTCTCGGTTTTCATGATGCAAACAGCACAGAGTTTGAACCAGAAACTTCAAGCCCATGCGTCATATTTATGCCAGAGGTACTTGACATTTAATGGATTACATGCTTTCCATGTATCGAGTATCTACTTATACTTGTTCAATCTCTTTTTAGGGATCCACAACTCATATGGGGGGCACAATGCGCTTAGGGTCAAGGAGGACTTACTTCCAGGTTGCTGATTGCAAGTCTGCAAAGCTGTAAGCACAGAACTCATTTAAGATACAGTAGCACAGGATCACTCATAGGATTCATATCCAAAACCTATATAACTTCTTCTTCTTGTTCATTCAGGTACGGCAATGCAAAGTTTGTTGATGAGCGACACCGGCACAGATATGAGGTAATATTTCAGCTTCTTGTATTTAATATTGTTCTTTTCCTTAAGATTTCTCCTTAGTTGTTGAAAGTGAAATATATGAAATTTTGGCAGGTCAATCCAGATATGATATCAGAAATTGAGAAGGCTGGCCTTTCTTTTGTTGGGAAAGATGAGACTGGGTGTCGTATGGAGGTAATATGCTCATGGAAAATCTGTTGAATATGTGACTCAGTTTGAGATTGAACAATATATAAATGCTTTCGTGATGTTGTGCTTCATTGTTCTACTGGCTTGATGTGCAGATTGTAGAACTACCAAGCCATCCATACTTTGTGGGTGCTCAGTTCCATCCTGAGTTTAAGTCCAGACCAGGAAAACCTTCTGCATTGTTTCTAGGTAAATTCTAGGTTATAGTTCGACAGCTTTTGAGCACATTTGTAAGATTCTGTGTTGATGGTGTTTGTGGCTTACTAAGAAACACGTTGATACCACAGGTCTTATCGCAGCAGCGTCTGGGTGTCTAGAATCAGTTTTGCAAACAGGTGGCAAGGTGAACAAAGTTACGATAAATGGAATGGCCAATGGAACTGCAATGGGGAAAGTTCACCAGAACGGCAATGTGTACAGCAATGGAAACGGGCTTCACCACTGACTCAAGAAAGGAACAATTTTACTGCATTTTCTAAAGTCTTTTTTTTCTTGCTTTTAATCAAAGCTTTCTTCAAGCCAGTTTGCATGTATAGTCCCTGAGTTTTGTTTACTTGTCTTAAAGACTTGTTAAGTTTCGTTGTTAGGGTATGGGAAAAGACATGGATATGAATGTGCTTCCTGTTCTTGGGTTGCTTTTTGCCTTTCATAGCTAAAGATTAATAAAGATCGATAAACTAGTTTCTTCAGAACTACACAATGTTTCTCCCCTTCTTTGTGTCATCCATTTCATGTAATGCAACCAAACAACGAGGCTCCATTGATTAACAAACATTGATATCCAAGAATTATCGAGTCTTACAATTTTTTCCACATCTTTTATTGTATCAGTCAATTTATTCTCCCCAAAAAACTTCTCATGCTTCGTCTTTTAATTTAGTGTTCTTGTTTTTTTGCTGTCAACCGAGCTGAGTCTGTTTTATATATTTTTTGGCTTTCCTTCCAATACCTGAACTAATCTTGTTTAGTTCTTGCACTCTGTTTCTCATCCGTCTTCAAGCCATGAACCACCAAATGGATGACATCAACAGCGTAAAGGCCAACGCAGGCAGAGAATTGATCCTTGAAACTCCGCTGGCTGAGTCTGCGCTTTTGGAAGGTCCATGAGCAGCGGCCCTCGGAGCAGAGGATGGTGGTGATGGTGGCTCGTCATAATCATAATCATCATCATTAGGTGGTTGTGCAGGGCGTGGTGGAGGTGATACCGGTGCCAAAGGAGAACCAGGAGGTGCATTATCAGCATTAACATTAATCATTATAGCACTACTAATATGAAGCACCGAGATGTTAAATGGTAGTGACGCTACAGAGTCTAGAAGCTCAGCGTTCACATCAGGCCCGGGAACGGCAGATCCAAATAACACGTCTCCGTCTTTCGTAACTGTTGCGTTCAAGAACCCTTGTTGGCCTCTAGCTTGGCCGCTTGATTGGAAAAGAGTGGTGAGGAGTACTGACTTCTTGTTCAGATTCTTGAGCTTCTTCTCGTCGTAGTAATCTAAAATAATGTGGAGGCTGAGGATCTTCTTGATGAGGTTGATTGGTTGGCCGGAGAGGGAGGAGAGTCCGCCGTTGGAAACCACAAGGACGGTTATTGTTTGACGACTGTTGATGGTAGAAGCGAGTTGAGTTTCGGTGAGAAGTTTGTTGAAAGTGGAGAAATCATCGTGCTCGTTTAAAATGTTAGTGATGTTGAATGAATTTGATGAAGTGTAGAGGAATGTGGAAACAAAGAAGAAGAAGAGAGTTAGTGAAGAAGACATGATTGTAGTTGTATTGATGAGATTTTAAATAAAAATTGTGGCTTTTGGTAGTGAGCTTTATAAAGAGTGCAAGATATTGATATGTGTGTTTCTTTATTAAGGCATGAGGAAGAGAGTGTGTTTCTCCAAACTTTGAGGAGAACATTGTGTTGTTGTCTTGGATTGACAGCACTTGTCGGAACCGATAATACTGCTCAATTAGTGTTACCGATATTCACTTTAGAGTAAGCCACTTGTTGCACATCGAGTTACCAAGACAGAGTAATCAAACCAGAATGTCTGATTTGGTTAATATCGACGTTGGACAGAATAAACTAAAGGATCCGGTTAAAATTGATCTAAACCGTTGACTTGTCTAGTATGGATTAGAGAGCTATAAAAGAGTGAGCCACCAAAATTGGCAATAAGAAGAAACCCTAAAATCACGTTGAGCTTCTTCTCTGTATCGAATTCGGCGACGACGATGATGATCTCTCGTCGATTGGTTTCTAAATTCCTTAAACCTTTGTCTTCTCAAACACTCCACGTCACTCCCCGTCAACTCCAATCCTCATCATCTCCCATAAGAAACCATCTGATCCACGGATCGGTGACTCTGGAGCTAGGTCTGTTAAGATCCTTTTCTTCTTTCAACATCGACACCAAGCTTCGATCTGAAACATGGTCACCGAGGTATTTCTCGACACCAAGCGGAGATGTTGAGCCGAAGAAGCCAGAGGAGCCGAAGAAGCCAGAGGAGCCGAAGAAGTTCGAAGAGATGAAGCACCAAGAGATCGAAGGACCAACGGTGGAACGCGATTTGTCGGCGTTGGGAAATGAGACGAGACAAGTGTTGGAAGGGATGATGAAGAACATGTACAGTTTAAGTGGAGCTATGGGTGCTCTGGGTTTAACTCAGCTGATCGTGGGGGCTACGATTTTGTATGCGACTAGATCAGATCCGATGAAGGAAATGACAATTCAGAGCTGTATTGCTTTTGGATTCCCGTTTGCTATGGCGTTGATGGTGAGACGATCGTTGAAGCCAATGTATTTCTTCAAGAAGATGGAAGAGTTAGGGAGGTTGCAGATTCTTACTTTGTCACTTCAGGTTGCTAAGAATCTCAATTTGTTGTTCGTTAGAGCTCGTCTTGTTTCAATCTTGTGCGTTCTTGGTTTGTGTCTTGGAAACCTGTTCCTCTTGTTATCACCATGAGAGAGAGCTGAGAGCTATTGAAATACAATTTCTCTATATTTTGTTTTCTTCTTCAATATTATATAATCCAAAGATTTTTAAAAGAGCATTATAAAAAAAAAAAGTCGATACAAAGTTTTAGAGTAGCTTTTTTAAGAGACAAAAAGAAAAAAACCAATTTGAGAATAATATCCGAAAGGCAGAGATGATGAAACTCATCTTCCTTCTTTTTACCTAAGCTCTTGACTCTCTATTTTTGTCTTTCAATCGTCTGATTTTGAATCTGTTCGGACGTATGTGAGACTACGAGCATTGTTGGGGGCTACACCTACAGCGTTGTTGTTTCCAGTCTCAGCTGAATCGCGCTTCCATTGCATACTCCTGCCTCCAGCCCTCGCAACTGAACGGCCTCTTAATGCACCACCTCTAAAGTATGCGGGTGCTCTTGCAAATCTTCCACCTCGAGACCATGTCATGCTTGATGCAGCCTCCTGCTGTTGCCCGCTGCTTCCTTTCACAATCTGCATCCATCATACATACACACTACTGAGTCCTTATATCCCATCTAAGATTCTAACCAATCCTAAAGATCATAACAGACGATAATTGCTATGGTAAAACAGAGGTAAAACAGAATTGAACATTGGTTTCCATTTGTACCTTGAGAATCCGAGACATGAAAGAGGTACCGTCGAGAGACAATGCATTCTCTGCAGCTTCTTTGCGTGTGAACTCGATATACGCTGATCTGCAAAGGGCATTCAACTAAGGTTCCCCATGACTGAACTATGACATATTAAGACAATAATAATTGAGGTCATAAATTCAGAAAACTTACCCACTTGGTTGTCCTGTTGCTGGATCTGTAACTATGATAGCTTTAAGCACTTCACCACACTTGTTAAAATGCCTTGAAAGGCTATCCTTGGTAGCACCAAAATGAACCTGTTTTCGACCAATCACATTCAAATCAATACATCTAATTGACAAGTTTTGCCTCAATTCCAGTGCAAGGGTAAATAAACATAAACAATTATTACATTGGCGACAAAGATTGTCCGAGAGCTAGCATCTTCCAACGGGCGGGTCGTGGATAATGTCCCTGCAAATGCCAGCATATCATCTTAGATCAACTTATTCATTAGAATTACATCAACAGGAACGAAATAAGTGAGTTTGCCAAGGAAAGAAAGAAACTTCAATCCCATGAATCTTCAAAAAGCTTAAGACTAATATAATTTAACAACTCACCAGGAACAGATTTATTGGTTGTTGAATCTTCTTTCGCATTGACAGCACGTTTTATCTGTCAAAGAACAACAAGACAGCTTGTATTAGGAGTCATGTTGCTGTCACTCTTACAAACGAAATAAAACGTCACAACATAGCCATGACGGGTAAATATTAGCAAGAAACTTTCAAGATGTTTTATATTTCATGGCTAACAAATTTTGGAAGAAGACTGTCATTGAAAAAGCTAGTAAGAGCATGCATTTATAACCTGAAACTTACATTTCCATTCCCTATTGTATCACTCTGCGTAGCTGATTGTGTGATAGTTTCACTAGAAACCATTCTGCCTTCGTCCATATATCTTTGCAGACCCATATCTGGTACTTCCATCTGCCCCTCTAACTTTACTGTTTTCCCTGTATCTACATTGCCGGAGAAACTTGCTATCTTTTGCCTGGTTGCACCTTCAGTAAGGTGATTTTGATAATTCATCCCTTTAACTCTTTTAGGGTCATCGACTAAACGATGCTGCAGACTATTTGGATTGTTAATTCTGTTCCCAAGGAAAGTGCTCGGGTGAGGAAAATTAGCACTTGAACTGAGTCTGCCTCGATCAGAGGCAAATTTCAAGCCAGTGTCAAAAGTTGGCATGTTCTCAACATACACTCCATTGTTGTCAAGACGGTGCGTGTATTGATGATGTACCCCTTCCGGATCATCGCTAATATTCCTACATTCTTCATTCTTAGGAGAAACTTTACCAAGTACCATATGTCGGTCCAGGGTCTCAGAAGTAGACTGACTAATTCTGTCAAAGACACTTCTCCCAGGTTTTGGTTTTTTGGCATCTTCGGCTGCTTCGGCAACAGCTTTCCTTACAGAGGCCATGGGGTTCACAACCCTCGCAACAGATCGAATTTTCCGAGCTGGGTTGGGGTCAGATGATTCTTGAGTAGATGTGGACACCACTGAACGAAGACGTTTTAATGAGGATTCAGTCGAACTATTTGCTGGCTTGGGTATAGCTAGAGCATCTCGCACAGCAAACTGAAGCAGCCGGCGAGAGACATCAGGTTTAGCTGGCGGTTTAGCTTCCCTCTATCAAACAAGTCAAAGAAAGCAAAATCAGAAAACTATAACCAGTATTCGTACAATAGCTTTACCGCAGAACATGCATTAAAATACTGGAACAAGGCATCTCCACGACACTAAGTTAATAGTAATTAAAAATGTCAGACATGTTAGTCCCATAAAAATCAGAACGCAAAAGTGGTCTCTACCCCAAATTTTACTCTTAGAACGTCATCACAATAAGATATGACATCCTATCCAGTAAACTATAGATATGATATTCAATAGACAAGTACAAAACACAGACCTGTTCATTACGCGAGTCATCAGTTCTAGACCTTTTCCTGTCGGATTGAGACTGGGGAGATGGAGACCTCTTATTATGTCGGTGTTTGTGATCTTCCTTCTCATAGTTATGAATTTTATGAACCTCAGAACTCAGAAGAGGAGGAATCTCAGAGACATTAGTTGGCTGGCTTTTCCATAGTCTACCACGGCGTGATCGTCCCTTTTCAGGTTCAGAATCCATAACCACAACTGCTTTATCCTCATTCTGACTGCTTATCAGTGAGCTTTTTACAGTAGTTTTCTCAACACGAGAATTAAAATACTCATCTCCACTTTCAGAGATATGATCCCACAACCTGCATATATACATACTCCAAGTAAATATGAATTTCTAGATACACAAAAGCAATAAAACTTCGTATTCACAAGGGGTAAGAAATATATAAAATACCAGGCCACAAAAGAATCGCTATCATCTCCAAGAAATATCTTCAATTCATTATTTGCTTCCTCTTTTCTCCTCCCATTCCTAAGCAAAACTATCACATATTCCTGCAAGCAATGTCATTTGAATTGTAAGAGCATCATCAAGGCACACTAATGTTATATTCCAAAAAAAATCAGCAATTCTAGCTACAAGGAACACGAAGAACACCACCACAATTCAGCTAAACTAAAAAACAAAGAGAGCAATCGTAGTAAAATTACAGACCAAAAAGCGATACCAAATTAAGGGAAGAACAGAGAGTTGGAATCAGAATCGTACCACGAGAGTGTCATCCGTGTAATCGCCCATATACTCCTTGAGTTTATCCATGACAATCTCTTTCAACTTCACCACTCCTCCATCACTGAAATCACCATTGAAGGTCCGATCATCGACTAGATCAGCGCTTCCCATCTCCTCTGAATTTTTCCCCTTACGAGAGATTATATTAAGAACAAAAGAACCCAAATTTGCCACCGGATTGAGAATACCACTAAAACCCTAACCTACGCGCGATTCAATTCGAGAACAGATATAATCTAGGAGCTCCGAGGGTTTGGTGGTGGTGCTAGGGTTTGGGTTTCTGTCGGAGAAATCCAGAGAACCGAGTCGATTCGTGATTAAGGGATTTGCTTCGACGGACGGAACTAATTATAAACTGGGGACCTTTTGCGTTTCAATTTAATTTGCTTTCATTTATATTTTTCATAATTGGGTTGGGCCAAAATAAAATTGCGTTTCAATTTAATTTGCTCCAACTTTTAGATTTTCCTCTTAATTTAATTTAATTTGTCCAGTGACTTCTTTTTCTTAACACAATTTACTAAAAAGTGTCAAATATGTTCGAGTAATTGTACTGTCACGCGTTACAAAAATAATGTTGGTCTACAAAGGTTCATAATTAATTCGTACTGCTACGAAATAAGTATAAACTTGTTGAAAATATCGAAATTTTTACGAAGATATTAATAAATTTCACGAGCTTATTATACACACTTTACAATTCATCTTCATTCTTTGAATGAATTTTTCATATGTAAACCAATGGATCATAAATTTTAATCCCCGTCTTAAACTTTTTCAAATAATTTAGCAAAAAAAAAAAAAAAAAATTCAAATTATAAAAAGCTTTGAACATAAAAACACTAAACTCCATCTCTGTATGGTCTGATCCTTGGATTCCGACTTAATCCCCGAGACCAACTTTGCATTATGGATCGCCTTCCTATGCTTCGAGTTAAAACCTTCATTGACAGAAGTTCAAACTCCTGGGATATGGCGTTGCTTTCGGCCACTTTTAAGCCGGAAGATGTTGCCATCATCTCGGCCTTACCTTTGGGTAATCTTGATTCCCCGGATAGATTGGGTTGGCATTTGACCAAAACTGGAGTCTATTCGGTGAAATCGGGATATAATGCATTACGCCAGGCTCAGGTTTTTACTCTGGATTCCACAGTTTCTGGTCCAAATATTATTCCTTTACAAGCTTTTGTATGGAAAATCTGGTGTCCCCAAAAATTCGGCATTTCTTGTGGCAAGCAATCACTGGTTGTGTCGTAACAACGGCTAATCTTTGAAAACGTGGAATAAGCTGTGATAGCGAGTGTGCTCTTTGTGGTTTTGTGGAAGAGACAATTAATCATGCTCTGTTTGAATGTCCTCCCACGCGACACGTCTGGGCATTATCTACCTTTCCGACGGCCCCTAGGTTTTTCCCAACGGGGTCTATCTATGCCAATATGGACTTTTTATTCTGGAGATTTCACGACGTTCCTTTGGCAGATATTTATCCTTGGATTATCTGGTATATTTGGAAGGCCCGGATTGATAATTGTTTAGCAACATGGACTCTAATCCACAAGCGATTTTGCGGTTGGCGGAAGAGGAAGCCAAACTTTGGACCTCGGCACAGGAGGCTGCTGTTGAGAATCCTCCTATAGCTAGCAATCAAGTTCTTTCAGATCTTAGGATTCCTGCTGCCTTTGGAACAACTCGGTGTACACACAGTTACCGTTGTTTTGTGGATGGTTCTTGGAAGGCGACAGACCAATATGCTGGTAGAGGTTGGTTTTGCATTTCCCCTTCGGGGGAGCTCCCCACTATGGGTGCATCTAACTTCCGTCGCAGTCTTACCCCTCTTCATGCAGAGGTAGAAGCTTTGGTTTGGGCAATGCGGTGTATGATTGGTGCGGATAATCAGGATGTTGTGTTCCTGACAGACTGTTCGGATTTAGTGAAGATGGTGTCTTCGCCTGCTGTCGGCCTGCATTCAAGACTTATTTGGACGACATTGAAGTGGATAAGGAGGAATTTCTCTCCTTTTCAGTAGTTAATCCCTTGTTCACAAAATGGTAAAGCGGATAATCTGGCACGGCGTGTTCGTGTAGTTTCGCACCGAGTTACCTATGTAAACGATTTTCCTTTCAATTGGCTCGTTTGAGTTGATCTTGTACTTGTTGACAAAAAAAAAACACTAAACTCCTACTAGTAAACCTTTTAATCTTTACCGTCGTTAAAACGTTGTCGACACTCATATATTACATCCCTCACCCAAGCCTCATCTTCCAAGCAATTTTAAATATGAAAATCAAGTTAGCCTTTATATAGTTTAAACAATTTTTTGAAGGTTTTTGTTAGTTTCTGTTACGAATCTCTGAAACAGTTCTGAGTTCTGAGTCTTCTGCCTACACTAATAGTTGCATGAGAACTGAGGTATACAAGTAATTTGTTGTTCATACACAGTAACTTGTTGTTTATAGCTTACAAATCCTACAATAATGCATCGCAACTAAAGATTGTTAAGTTGACAATAAAATAAAAATCGTTCTACATCGGCATTGGTTGGTTGGTGTTACGTACTACGTAGCCATTTTTTTCTGTAAAAATCGCTAAGATATTTTCTAATGCATTGAAAACAATTATTCAAAAAGATATTTGAGAAAATACGTAACCTCTTGTTATGTACTATACTATTAAAAAACCCATACAACTCAAACACGTTTATTGGTTGCTGCTGCTTTATATTATACGCCAAGTAAAGTTTTGTCGAGAGAGAGAGATCTGGCGTTTGTGAGTTGTGTGAATATAGCAAATCGATACGATATACTAAGATGTAATTAATTGGGTGACAAGGGTTTATAACTTCTTAGAGTACGAATTCCCCATAACAATAGTTTCTAATGAGTTAAGAGTCAAAAGATTAAAAAAGAATCCCAAAGAGACGATAAAGGGGAGAGAAATAATACAAATCAATAGATATCGAAGTCGTCAAAATCATCCTCAAATTTGTTGAAGAAGTAAGAGTCTTTTAGACACCAATCGGTGGATAAAAATCCTCCACCGTCGCTTAACATATCCGTAGACTCGTAGTAGTCATCATCGACGTCCATCGCCGTATCCGTATCCATCGAAGATTCTGCATATTCCATCTCTGCGAAATAGTCACGGGGCATCATCATTGACGGCATCATCATCCCCTGTCGCCAACCTCTATTCATCATTGCTTAAGAAAAAAAAAAATGTGTGTTTTTAGGTTTTAAGGGTTAGGGCACCCTTATATAATATCCGGTACATTCATTATAAAGGCCCATTAATTAGGAGAGTAGATTGGGCCCATCTTTTCTATTTTATTTTCATAAATAGTTTACAAAAATATAAAATAGAAATTTTACAGATTTGTGACGCATAATGGACTAATCGTTGATAAGTAGAGCTAAACCACACGAAACGTAACCAGAGAGTCAGAGACACGTTGCTAAAAATGACCAAACCACCCCTTTTCGTTTCTACCGAATCCTACATACACATTTCTCGATGGATCATCAAGAAGAAGATCATACATCCGAAAGAAAGCAAATTCATGAATTCGTAAAGCCACAATAATGATAATTATAATAATAATCATTCACTAATATATAATTAAGCAAATTAAATAAAATAAAAAGAGAAAAAAAAATGAGGTTCAGATTTTGATTGAACAGAGGAGGGAGGAGGAAGCTCTCTCTCTGATCTTTCGTTTTACAACACAGCCACCACCATATCAATCAAATCGATGTCTCTCCGAGCATCTCTTAGATCGGAGCTTTTTGAACCACCGGCCACCACAAGTTTTTTTTAAATCAATCAATCAAACGGTTTTTGAGATCGAATAAAAATTCAAACTTTGACCATCTTAGCCGCCTTGACGACCGGGTTTTCTCTAGCGATCGCCTCACGTCCGGCGGTTTTGTAGTCGTAGCTACAATCATGACGACCGGAGTAACGGTGTTCGGAACAGAAAAGTTCACCGCAACGACACCTGAATCCGGTCAACCCGACTTTCTTCCGACAACCGGAACATCGGTTAACGATCTGTTGATCTCTCTTAACCGGATCGATCTCTCGTGGACGAATCACGACTTTAGCTGGCGACGACCGGAGATTAACGGATCTAGCTGATCTCTTCAAGACCGAAGAAGAACCGGAATCAACGACAACAACACCGGTTGTCGCGGAGACGAGGGAAGCGTTGAAACATTTCTGACACATGTTGTTGTTCGTCGCTGGATTTGCTGTAACGCCGCAGTTATTGGTACATAGCGTCGCCGCCGTTGTTGTTGGTGTTGTTGTCGTCGTCAAGGTTTCGAGTACTTTGAACTCCGTCTCTTCTTTCTCTGTTCTCTGCGCCATCGAGTCTTTATTGAATTGAATCTCTCTCCTTTGCTTGCTTCTTCCTCCGGCGAGTTCACAGATCGAATTAAGGAGAGAGGAAGAGGAGAGAGAGATGAAATGGGGG
>NC_025699.1:5450352-5451746 GCF_000633955.1 Camelina sativa | reverse complement strand
AGAGACGCGTTACCATCTCTTATCATCTCTCCTTCCACCATCCCCACTTTCTCGTCTTCTTGGTGAGTTTACGTTAGTACCCTCTTTGCTTTTTTGTAATTACTGACGATTTTTTTTTTTAATGTATTTCAATGATTCTAGAATGGCTTATGACGCCATTCAGCGGCCAACATGTTTCTTTCTCTTTCCATCATCTCTCTTTCTTTTTTCTGCTTTTTTTTTTTTTTTTTTTTTTTGGGTATTTTCTGATTTTTCTTTGAGTATACTCTAATTTATTAGTATGATGACTTTTTTTTTTTAGTATAATTGAGAGATATGAAGGAGGGAGATGGGAAATCGCTGGAATATGGGCCAAGTTGTTTCTCTCCCAACCAAAAAAAAAATAACATATTTATGTATAGGTGGTGTTATTGTGTTAACTAAAGAGTCTAGGACCGAACACATGTTATGTTATGTTTGGGTTCGTCTTCGGACATGTTATTTTTTTTAATTTAGGAAATTCAGAAAAAAAGAAGAGATTTTGCGGGTTAAAACTGTCATACAAAACACGAGCTGTGAGGTTGTAAAAAGCTGCGCGTACAACATGTCCTGTCAACATGCCAATTTGCAAACTTCAGTTGATTTTTTTTTAATATACTGTATGTAAAACTAAATTTTAACGATAAAAATGTTTTTGGGTTAATTACCACTAGTATTTTTATTTGGTCTTAAAGGCTTTGTTGGAGGTTGATGAAAGTGTGAAGGCGGTGGTGGACCGTGGACCTGGTGGTGACATGGTTTTGCGCTTAAGGTCTTTATTTTCCTGACCATTATCAAACAACCCAGAACTCAGAAGTGGCTTGTATTGCGGAAAATACTTATCTTTTTCTCATTGTATAATAAAATAAGAAATTTTTAAATTTTATTTAATCTCTGTAACATGTAAAGAAAAGTCAAATACATATTTCAGTCATTTGATTTGTCAAACTAACTAACCAGAGTTCAACCAACAGTGGAAAAATACTCAAATTTGTTTTTTTCTTTTTCAACCAACCAGATAAATCATTTGATTGGACAAGTCCGAATTCGTACTTTTCATTATTTTTTTTGGTTTCATTAGGATTTTTTTGAAAAAGATTAATCTATATTTATGATAAGTATTAATAATTTCTTGAAAAATGGAGAAACGTTGCTAAATTTGGGAGAAAAAGCTGCCTAAAACGTCGGGTTTGTTTCTAAGGTCAATGGCCTAAACAGCTAAACTCGAAAGCAAAATGAACAAAAAAATTAAAAATTAAAAAAAAAAGTATCGAAAAAAATAAAAGAAAGAGAAATTTCAGAGAAAATGGAACCCCCAAATATGGAATTCTGACAGAGTCGCGCTGCTAAGATTTTTTTTTTTTTTTTTTTTTTTT
>NC_025699.1:5437366-5450330 GCF_000633955.1 Camelina sativa | reverse complement strand
CTCTCTCTCTCTCTCTCTCTCTCTCTCTCTCTCTCTCTCTCTCTATTTCCCTCTTTTGTAATCCAACCGGAGTTACGATTCCCTCTTATCGTAACTCCTGCTTCTTCCCGATCTCGATCCTCTTCATCGGACCCTGTAAATCATTTCGCGGGCTTTTCTTTTTTTCTTCTTGCGATCCCACAAAAGGTAATTGCTTTAACAAGATCGATCCTTTATATATGCAGCAATGTAGATTGATTGATTCGTTATTCGTTTGTTTTTTTAGGGAAGGAGGAATAAGCAAATTATTTTGAGATTTGATTTGATTCCGTTTTGGGTGGTGGTGTTTAGTGAGAGATCCTTTTTTAGATGAAGTGAACTTTTTTTTTTATATTTTGAGGGGATTTATTATGTGAGTTATGGTATCATCATCAACTATATTGCGGATGGTAGTACCATGTTGGAGACGACCTTCTGTGAAAGGTGATCATTCAACTAGAAACGACGCTAATGGACGTTGTGATGGTCTTCTTTGGTATAAAGATTCTGGTAACCATGTTGCTGGCGAGTTCTCTATGTCTGTTATTCAAGCCAATAATCTTCTTGAAGATCATAGCAAGCTTGAGTCTGGTCCCGTTAGTTTGTTTGATTCTGGTCCTCAAGCTACTTTTGTTGGTGTCTATGATGGTCATGGAGGTCCTGAAGCTGCCCGTTTTGTTAATAAACACCTCTTCGACAACATCAGGAGTATGCTCTTTCCTTTATACATGTATGTTTATATTGAGGACTAGTTAGCTAATGTGCTGACACTTTTTCTGATTTTGCAGAGTTTACATCAGAGAATCATGGAATGTCTGCTTCTGTTATAACCAAAGCTTTTTTAGCTACGGAAGAGGATTTTCTTTCTCTTGTGCGGCGGCAGTGGCAGATTAAACCACAGATTGCTTCTGTTGGAGCGTGTTGTCTGGTAGGGATCATATGTAGTGGATTGTTGTACATTGCAAACGCTGGTGATTCTCGGGTTGTGCTAGGAAGACTGGAAAAAGCTTTTAAAATTGTTAAAGCCGTTCAGTTATCATCCGAGCACAATGCAAGTCTTGAATCTGTGAGAGAGGAGTTGCGCTCGTTGCATCCAGATGATCCTCAGATTGTGGTCTTGAAGCACAAAGTTTGGCGAGTTAAAGGTATTATACAGGTAAAAAAACTCTTCACGGTAATGCGTGTTGCTGTTTTAATAGATTCTTTTCTTGCAAGTAGCTCTTGCAAGAGAAGTAAAAGAAGATAATAGAGGGTTTCTCGCTAGATATATATAACCTTTGGCTGGTTCTTGAAGGTCTCGCGGTCGATTGGTGATGCCTACTTAAAGAAAGCAGAATTCAACCGGGAACCGCTGTTGGCAAAGTTCAGGGTGCCTGAGGTTTTCCATAAGCCCATACTATTAGCAGAGCCGGCAATTACAGTACACAAAATCCATCCAGAGGATCAGTTTCTTATATTTGCATCAGACGGCTTGTGGGAGCACTTAACTAATCAGGAAGCTGTTGACATTGTGAACACATCCCCTCGCAATGTATGATTGCCTCTTGCTCTCTCCTTCTCTCTCTTTCCTTGTTTCGTTTTGTGTGCAAATAGATAGATAGATTGAGAAATGAGAACATGTGGGTGTTGTGCAGGGAATTGCAAGGAAGCTCATAAAAACAGCTCTAAGAGAGGCAGCAAAGAAGAGAGAGATGAGATATTCGGATCTAAAAAAGATTGATAGAGGAGTGAGGAGACATTTTCATGATGATATAACAGTCATAGTTGTGTTTCTTGATTCAAATCTTGTCAGTCGCAGTGTCTCACGCCGACCTCTCCTCTCCATCTCAGGCGGTGGTGACTTGGCTGGACCTTCCACTTGACTCAACTCTCACCACAATCTATATATATTATATATATATATACACATATCCACTATATATAAACACATTGCAAAAACGCAATTCAAATTCCTTCTTTTTTTAACTTTATATAAAAAAAAATTCCTTTTTAACTCTGTTTTTAATTCATCCCAAAAAAAAAAAAAAATTGAAGAGTTGAAAACCAATGTATAGGTCTTTTGGCAAACTGAGTTTGATTATGGATAATATAAAGAGATCACTTGTTGGAAAGATTTCTACTTCTTGAGTACAGAGTACTGACTGCATTGCATCATCTATATCTGTTGTCTTTTTTAATGTATTAGCATGAACATACGTGAATGTGTCAGTGATGCACTATAGACCGAGACTGTTACAAATTCGTCTTTTATGCCAAAGACAAAAAAACACATTGCTTTCCAAGGCCTGAGAATTCAAATTATCTTGTCAAGTAGTAATAGATAAATTAATCCTAAAATATAACTGAAAACAGTTCCCAAGATTTTGAAAAATCTTATGATCTAGACATGCATATAAACGTAATTTGAATTCTTGTGGTGTTGATTTCACAAACACAGGACAATTGGTATTCTACCGTTATGATTGAGATTATATCGTTGTGGTATTGAGCAAGACCATAGAAAATTAATAGTACTAATACATTAAAGAAA
The DNA here is from genome assembly GCF_000633955.1 of Camelina sativa. Taxonomy (NCBI): domain Eukaryota; kingdom Viridiplantae; phylum Streptophyta; class Magnoliopsida; order Brassicales; family Brassicaceae; genus Camelina; species Camelina sativa. Next base: position 5,447,782 of record NC_025699.1, on the reverse strand, counting down.
AAGACAGCTCCAGAAAAATGGATCTTGACTCCTGAGCATGTGATCGGAGTTGAATCATGTCCAAACCAAAACAACGCAAATTCCGATGTTTAGGTCATAAATGCTGGAAATGCCCTAATAATTTTTATCATAAAATATTATTATCTCATGAAGGTTATACTGTATGTGATTTGTTAAAAAAAATTACATGTATAATTATAAACTAACATGTAAAGAATTTTAACAATGATAGGTTTAGGATAAGAAATTAGGAAAATAAAATAAAATCAAAATTTGGACAGAGAGATGCGATAAATGCTTCTGTAGTTCTGTAGTAGGACCACATGAGTCACATGTAAAAGTATTTATGGAGGACCAACCATATTCGGTTTATTAAATGCTGTCTCTAATAATTGGTAAAAATGATCAAATCATAATTAGTCATACAATAAAGCTTTTATTGATGTGAAGTTTTGGCGTTTCAGTAAAATCGAAAATCATAATCACTGCTGTAATATGGCAAACAACCTTAGGCTAAATAGGCAATTCACGGTCCATAATCAGTGCTTTGATATTGATCGTATAGCCTCTGAATACATACGTCTAAGAATATGCATATTAGTTAATAAATGTCTATGATAATCAAGGAATCAATATACATACTGATACTACCGTTGAAACAAATCAACGTGATTAACTTATATTTTACCGGATCATGGTTGGATACTCGATCCATTCGAATAAATCAGTTTTAAAGAAGTAAAAAACTGACACACACACATGATCCCCCTCTTTAGTACAATAGATTTAAAGGTATAAGAATACATTCATAAGATAAATTAAAATTATACATAACAATAGTAGTAACATGCACATGCCCATGATACCATGCACATGCAATGTCTCTCTCTCTCTCCTTTGCTTATACATCTCTTGACGTTTCTATATAATCCAAAGGTTCATTTACGCAACACCACTCTCTCTTCACTATCATCAAATATATTTATTGCAAAAACATGAGGAAGTTGGTGGCGTCGCCGTTTAGTTCATTACTCGTCGTCGTTTTGATCATCTCTGCTATCACCGTCGTCCGATGCTGCTCTCCTAAAGATCAGACGGCTCTCAATGCTTTCAAATCGTCACTGAGCGAACCAAACCTCGGCATCTTCAACACTTGGTCTGAAAACACTGACTGTTGCAAGGGATGGTACGGTATTAGCTGCGATCCTGATTCGGGTCGGGTCACTGATATCTCTCTCCGAGGCGAATCCGAAGACGCCATTTTCCAAAAGGCAGGCCGGTCCGGTTATATGTCCGGTTCGATTGATCCAGCGGTTTGCGACTTAACCGCACTCACTTCCTTCGTCCTCGCTGACTGGAAAGGAATCACCGGCGAGATTCCTCCGTGCGTTACCTCCTTAGCCTCGCTCCGTATCCTCGATCTCGCCGGTAACAGAATCACCGGAGAGATTCCCGCGGAAATCGGCAAACTCTCCAAACTCACTGTTCTGAACCTTGCCGAGAATCAAATGTCCGGCGAGATTCCGGCGTCGTTGACGTCACTCTCCGAGTTGAAGCATCTTGAACTAACGGAGAACGGAATCACCGGCGTGATCCCGGCCGATTTCGGATCGTTGAAGATGTTGAGCAGAGCTTTACTGGGCCGTAACGAGCTAACCGGGTCAATTCCAGATTCTATCTCGGGTATGCAGCGGTTAGCGGATCTGGATCTATCCAGGAACCATATCGAAGGTCCGTTACCGGAATGGGTGGGTAACATGAAGGTACTCTCACTTTTGAATCTCGATTGCAACTCGTTAACCGGTCCAATTCCCGCTTCGCTTCTTAGCAATTCCGGTTTCGGTGTTTTGAATTTGAGCCGGAATGCGTTTGAAGGATCCATACCCGACGTTTTCGGGTCTACGACTTACTTCGTGTCGCTTGATCTGTCACACAATAGTTTATCGGGTCGGATCCCGGATTCGTTGTCGTCAGCTAAGTTCGTGGGCCATTTGGATATTAGTCACAACAAGCTTTGTGGGCGTATTCCAACGGGTTCTCCTTTTGATCACCTTGAAGCTACGTCGTTTAGTGACAATCAATGCTTGTGCGGTGGTCCGTTAATGAAGTCATGTTGATAATAATGAATGACATGGTTCCGGTTTAGCTGAACCGGAGGATATCTCAAGTTTCTTATTTTACTCTTTTTTTCTTTTTCTTTATCTTTTCTTTCAAATTTTAAGTTCTACAGCTACAAGCTAATATGTTCTATTGGCAACGAATGGGGGTACACTGATTCAATGTGTTTCAGGGTGTATGGAATATGTAAGCGCATGTATAATCAAAAGCAATGTTATAGATCTTAAAATAGTGATGATGTGAAAAAACAAAGAAAAGCTATGGAGGAGATGGCGTGATGCAATTCATTTGGAATCATTCATCCGAACTTCTAGTATCATTTTAATAAGGGTCACAGATTTCCAACTTTAGTGTATCTTCTTGCAGATCTCAATTTCAGTATGAGATACTTACTATACCAAAACTCATAATTATATGACAACTAATCATGTTAGAGCCAGCTTTATAGTATACTCAATTGAGCTTAGAAGTACAAGCAAATAATTTCTTCGACAGAAACAGCAAACAATTTCTTAAACCTGATTTTGATTAAACGAGATTGTCAAGAGCTGTCATTTTCTTTTCTCAAAATTATTGCAAAATGATGAAGACAGCTGTGAGAAACAGGGAAATAATTGAACTTAAGAAACTTTGAAACTCTTATGTTTCGCAGTCACAGATTCTCCGGAGCAGATGACTTTAAAAAGGTAAAAACAAAATCGAAAAGGAATGAAAAACCAACATCTCAGAATTTATGCACACTTACTTCAAATCTTCATCTATGATCTCTCCTTTTTCCATCTTCTCCTTATGCCATTTACAGAAACCATCCACCAAGGCGTCCTTCATCCATGCGTGCCTGCAACTCTCTACCGCTTCTTCAATTGTCAGCCAAGTCCGTGTTCTCGTCTTTTGTTCCGGCCACATCTCTAGCTCTTCCTTCACATGCAACGCGTACATTGCTGCTTTACATAAGCCTTCTGGACTAAACTCATCTTGGTGTGTTTTGCTCTTAAACTCATAATCTCCCAAAAAATCCTGCAAAAGTTCCCAAGTTTTCCACATTCAGCACCAACAGCCTAAACAATAAACAAAGGGATAGACACACTAGAGACAGTTTGCAGGAAGGTGTGTTTTACCATTAAAGTCCCACGAACTCCTGCTTCTTCCACTGCTTCCCTCACTGCAGCCTCCCTGACCGTTTCATCATTCTCCCATCCTCCCTATATAAACCGGAGATACGTTACTTCGTTTCCAAACAAAAGGGAAAGCAAGAAGATAACAGCATTTCAATTTGTACCTTGGGAAACAAAAGCCCCGGCCCACTAGATGAGCTGATCATCAACACTTGAATCACTTTCCCAGATTCAGAATTACCATCTTCCTCAGAGTTTATGTACCTAAACGGAATACACCTATAAAAACACGCCAACGATTGACCATTACAACCAAAACAAGGGCTAAGCATGTCAATCACTACAAAAATCCTCAAAGCATGATTCTGAGACAAAAACCTTCAATAGAGATTTAAACAAGGATACAACAAGGTGACGTGAATTCTTGATTTACAAATTCTAGGAAATGAAACCAGTCATAATACCTCAAAATCACGAAAACAAATCTCCCAACATTTCACAATCTTAGCCACCAACAATCACATTATACAGAGCAAAGCACGAGTTCCAGAGAGAGACGATACAAACGCATAACAGAAAAAGAGGAACAAAGGTTCGATTAAGAAAAAAGCGGTTACCCGGCTACGAGACGAGAGCCATGCTCGTAACGCTGCTGGAGTCGACCCGTACGCGCGACCAAATCACACATGACCGAGAAAAATAAAAAAGAGAAAAAAAAATATATTCTATCTAGAGGAAATTGGATTTGTTGTTCTTGGCCATCAAGATGAGAAAACACCCAACTTGGAGATAATCCTAACGCCTCTTTTGGATACCCACAAATACGATTCTACCTCTACCATTGCTGCCTTCCTCCTAAAAGATTCCAACGGTCTAGAAGCGATTGCCCGATCTATTTGATCTGACGGCTGGGGTTAGATCTAGGGTTTGAGGTGAGTCTCTCTCTCGCTCTGTTAAGGATCAAAGGCTGATAGATACAGATTTGTTTCTTTTTTTTTTAGGTCAGTCAACAACAACAATGTACAGATTTGTTATATGAAAGAGAAAGCAAAAGAAAAAGAAAAGAGGAAAATGTAATTAAAAAGATATATTTCATTTTATTCGGGCCATTGGGGAAGGAGCAAACCGTGAGCGTGAACAACGGATCGACACAGTCAGCAACTCACGTGGGTTATGGGACTGCTTATTGGGCCCATTCTCTTTCGGTTTATGGGCCCACTTCTTTTATAGTATTGTTTCGCGACCTTATCAAGAGAGTTTCAAACCTTGCAAATTTTAGTTTGTTTAGGCATTTTAAGTGAAGTGCTGTGAGACATCTTTACGAGTTTCTTACAATTAAAGATTCAACTTTATCATCTCCAAAAAGTTTTGTATATGTGATAGTGATATATGGCTATTACCCTAGATCCTAACATGGTATCCGAGTCATTAACCGTGACCAACTTATGTTCATGTTCGACAATTGTAACTGCAAAACATAATAGTATATGTATGAATTCGACCGTAAAATATCACAATACCAAAGTATTTTCTTCTTATTTGGACGGACACATGTGACAACGCAGATCTTATCGGGATTTTCGGACCAATATCGTATTAAATAAAGTTATGATGCTGAATTAGGAATTATTAAAACATGGGGGACCAGATTGCAAAAACCATGTCTCCGTCATTAGATTCCACCATGGATTCAAAACGGAGAGAAGCTTTGACAGCTCATCTCTGTGATGTGAAGCACACGACGTTAGCCAGCAACAGAACCAAATCGAAAAAGAAAAGAAAAAAAAAAAGAAGTCTTTTACTCCTCGCAGCAAGAGTGGCGCAACTCCGGCGAGATTTGATTCATGTCTTCCACTTTTAGCCCCGGTCAAAGCCCCGGAAGCTCCCGGTTGCTGCAGCTGGGCGTTGCCGGCTCTGCCTCGCGCCTTAGATCTTCTTCCTCCAAGAAGCCGCCTGAGCCGTTGCGCCGAGCCGTGGCGGACTGCCTCTCATCCTCCCCTCCTCCGGCTAACTCTCACCATGGCGCGATCCCTTCCATGGCTCCGTCTGAAGCTCTCAGGAATCTCCGGGTGTGTACCACTACCCCACCTTCGCTATGCTTGCTTTATTTTTCCTTTTACTGTGAAATGGGATTATCTCTCGTCTAGGTATTTCCGTTTTTGCGTTTAATTTAGAGGTAATTTGATCCTCTGCTTTGATTGTGGAAAGAGAGGAGGAACTGAGTATCTAGGGCTTTTTTTTTGTTTTCCACTGATATATGAGTTCTGTGCGGCGTAAAGGGATATTAAGCGGATAGCAGAGTCTACATTTGCGTTTCCTTTGAGTAGTGTTGGCGTCGTAATTGATTTTTAAAGCTGGGAATGTTCAATTCTATTCTGGTACCAGTACTACTGGTTGCCATGTTTAATTTTTGTGAAAGACCTTGTGCTATATGTATCAGACATTACTCCTCTTGTTCAGTAGCCATTGCATTTGAGGCCTAATGTAGATGAAGATTTGGGTAAAGAGATATGTAATGGAGATGCCTGTTTTTTATTGTCTGTTTTCTTGGCTTGATAGGACCTTGGTAGTTGATTGGTAATATTTGATCTGCGTCTTTAGGGAATTGCATGACCTCACACAATTACTTGGTGATTACAGGATTATCTATCAGCCTCTGCCACGACTGACCTGGCCTACAACATGCTGTTAGAGCATACTGTAGCAGAAAGAGATCGCAGGTAATTGATTGGTACTTTATATGTTTTTCATCATCCTGTGAAATTTTGACTCTTTTGAATAATAGTTTGGATAGGCGACATGTATGTTCGGTATTTTGGTAATACTCGCAAGTCTGATACTGAAACTGTATTATAAGGATTGAGCTTAAGTTCAGTGAAATAAAGGTCTTCAAATCTGGAAGCCTGAACTCATAGAAAAATTTGAGTGAGAGGAAATGAGCTCATTATTTTGCTCCCTCATGATGCGGAAACTGGGGCTTTAATTGCGGAAGTGGGAGATTTTGACCAAATATGGGATGTCATAAAGGCAGATGTATTTCTCTGTGGGTATAGTCATTTAGCTTGATCCCAAAGGATAATGAAGTATGATAGTGATAGCTTTCTATAATTCTATATGAACACAAAATGTAGTTTTGTAATTCTCTTGTTGGTTTAACTATGAAGTTTACTTAAAGGCGCTTGTAGAATAAATGGTTATCTGAGCAGATGTCTTAGAAGTGTGTGGGGAAGGACTCTTAGAAGTAAGCGAGCAAAGTCGGAAAAGTCCCTGCATAGATATATTATCAGCCCAGGTTGACTATTAAAAGTACTTGAGGACTTATGTCTACGTGGACCTATTGTTGAATGGAATCTGATTTAGCTAGGATCCAGATTGCTATAATCTAGATATTTCTCAAGTAGCATGGTTTTAACTATTTGTTGTTGCTAATGTTCATATCAATTTTCTGCAGCCCAGCTGTGGTTACGAGGTGTGTAGCACTACTGAAACGGTATCTCTTAAGGTAAATTCTTCTAGTCCAAGATGAAAATTAGTTATTTTCATCTGTTTCTTTGAACGAGCATCTCTTCACTTGTCAATGTCCCTAAGCTCGCCCTTCTCACTATAAGCATACTTTGCGCTCTGTTTATGGAGAACACTATATTTGGTAGATCAGTTGTATATGAAAGGGGTCATAATGGATGTTTAAACCTAGAGAATAAGTGTGCAAATTTTTGCTATATTATGTGGTCTGTCTGTAATATGTTATACAGGTCTTTCAATGTTTTCCATGGATTGTATTTTACATAATAATGATCCCTATGTTTTACAACACTACAGATATAAGCCTGGTGAAGAGACACTACTGCAGGTCGATAAATTTTGTGTGAACCTGATTTCTGAGTGCGATGCTAGCTTGAAGCAAAAATCCTTGCCTGTTTTATCAGCACCAGCGGGTGCTTCTCCTTTACCAGTGTCCAGTTTTGCTTCTGCAGCTCTGGTGAAGTCATTGCATTATGTGCGTTCCCTTGTGGCTTTACATATCCCAAGGCGATCCTTTCAACCTGCAGCATTTGCAGGAGCTACTCTTGCATCAAGACAGTTATTGCCATCTCTATCCTCTTTGTTGAGCAAATCATTCAACTCCCAATTAAGTCCTGCAAATGCCGCAGAATCTCCACAGAAAAAAGATGCTGCAAATCTGTCTGTTTCAAACTTGTCAAATATACAAGAAATTAATGCTATGGAAGACATTGAATACATATCATCAGACTTGCTGAATTGGCGTTGGGTTGGGGAGCTCCAGTTATCATCAGCTTCTTCTGAAAGGTACATTGTACATGATTTGGATTCTTACAAATGTTCAAACACATCTTTGATTCTTTTATAGCACTTGACTATCGGTGATCATTTTCTCTGTATGGTTAGTGAACGCCCTGTTAATCTCCAAGACATGAACAATTGTAATCTTCTGGAAGTTGGTGCTGCCGGCTTACTTGTAGGAGATATGGAAGCTAAAATGAAAGGCCAGCACTGGAAATATTTTGGTACCACAGAGATGCCTTACTTAGAACAACTGCTGCAGCCAGCTTCTGTTACGATGATAACAAACTCAGCCTCAGCTCGCTCTCACTTAAGAGCAATAACAGCTTCCAAACGCACTAGAGCTGGCCCTCAGCAGATCTGGTATGTATTCTACCGTGGTTTTGTGAAGTAATTTGCTGAGTGTTGGCTTAGGATTATACTTGCCTGGTATCCGTTGCGAGCTTTCTCATGGCTCTTCTATGGTTTGAAAACTAGCATTCTATTGAGAACAAAAACTCCATTATGATCCCTTCTGTCTAGTTAGAGACTTCCACCATTTGAAGAATGTAATTTCTGGATTGTTTCACATAATGGTGCTATTTAGAATAGATACAGGGACTGCATTTTGAAATGATTGTACCTAAGGAAAGTGGTGTTTTCGGGAAAGTTATTACATTCAAGTATAATGAAAGTTAATGTGAGTTCTTAGATTGATGATTTGCATGATATGCAGGGATGATTCCACTGTAAACACATTTCGGCCACGCGCCAGACCGCTTTTTCAGTATCGTCATTACAGGTATTTTGGCTGTGTATAACCTAATAGCTTTAATGTGAATACGTTTCTGATTAGTAGCACGTAACGATTGCCTTTTGAACATTTACCATAATGCCTAATGCTAGCTTCTCTAAGGATCACATCTTGTAAGCGTATTGACAAATACTAGCTGCAATTGAATAAACTTTCTACGATCCATATATCTTATTTCACTGTAATTTATGAGTGGTTTCAGACTGACTCTTCTACTATTGTGTATGTGGATGTTTAATCACCTTATTTTGTGTAAATAACTGTATCTGTTGCGAATGAAAGGGGATTCTATGCACTGGATCATCTTTATGCAAAATTTTAGCTTTCACCTTTATCACACAAATCAATCTCGTTCCTTGCATGATTTTTCAGTGAACAACAACCACTGCGCCTAAATACAGCCGAGGTAGGTGAGGTGATCGCCGCTGTTTGTTCTGAGGCATCATCCACCCCTTCAAATCAAATGACTGTATCACCCCAATTAACTAGCAAGACTGGAAAGCCGTCGATGGATGTGGCTGTGAGCGTCCTAATTAAGCTTGTTATCGACATGTAAGCTCTTTTTTTAATAACATGTTATCTTATGTAGCATGTTAATTTGCTGCCAACCGAACCATGTTGTCTCAATAAAGACTTATAATCATCCTTTCCTTCTTTTAATTACCGTTGATAAGCTTATCGTACAACCATTTTTCAAAACTTGTTCTTGTAGGTATGTATTGGACGCTAGAATTGCTGCTCCTCTTACTCTGTCCATGCTTGAGGTGTGACTTTTGACACTCAGATATATTATTGTGATATTTAAACAGCTTACTAATTTATCTAGCCATTGATGCAAATTTATTTCAGGAAATGCTATGCTCCACAAAAGCAGCTTGTAGGATTCGTGTATTTGATTTAATTCTTAATTTAGGAGTTCATGCACAATTATTAGAGCCAATGGTAAGTGATAGCGCGACAACCATTGAAGAAGAATACGCCCAAGAAACATATATCGACAATGAAAATAGGCTACTGCTGCAAGGGACAAGAACGAAAGACTTGCCGAAGATGTCAAGCACTTCGTCAGCTATTGAGAACTTTGAGTCTTGGATATTGAAAATCTTATTTGAAATACTTCTTCTCCTAGTTCAGGTGTCTTACCCTCTTCTTGTTTTTCGCTTGACGTCTAAACTAGACTTGTTTGGGATCTATACCTACAAAATTGTTTTCGTAGGTTGAGGAAAAAGAAGAATGCGTTTGGGCTTCTGCTCTCAGCTGCTTACTCTATTTTATCTGTGATAGAGGCAGAATACGGAGAAACCAGCTAAATGGTCTGGACATAAGGGTATGTTAGTCTTATAAGGCTGAATATTATCATCGCCCTCTGCTATGTGGATTATTCCTTCTTCCGTTCCCTTCCTACTCTCATTTGGACCCGTCCTTTGTCCTGCTGCATGCTACCATTGAATTGGTTCTCGTGCTAACTTGTACTTGCTAATGAGCCAGTCACTTTCCATGAACCAGGTTATCAAAGCTCTTCTAGGAACTAGCAAAAGGAATTCTTGGTCAGAGGTTGTTCATTCCAAGCTTATTTGTATCATGACGAATATGTTTTATCGATCTCCAGAACCAGAGGGATCTACCTTAGCAATTTCAAGTGCCTCGAATTTTCTTATCGACCAGGTCGATCTGATTGGTGGTGTGGAGTACATTTTCTTGGAGGTACTGCAAAAATGTATTAAAGGATTTTCTTTGAGACACTTTGAGCCCTAATAATTTTTTAGTGTATTAAAGGACATTTTATTGGTACAGTACTCTTTGGCAACCACTAGAGAAGAAAGAAGAAATCTCTACTCGGTTTTATTTGACTATGTCCTGCATCAAATTAATGAGGCATGTTCAGCTGCTGGTCTTTCTGAGTACACTGACGATGAGATTCAACCTTTGGCTGTTCGGCTTGCTCTAGCTGATGCTCCTGAAGCTTTTTACATTTCTGTTAAGCTTGGTGTTGAAGGCATAGGGGAAATCCTGCGAAGATCGATTGCTGCAGCATTGTCTGGGTTCAACAACAGCGAACGACTAAACCAGGTAGGTTTGTTCTTGTTA
>NC_025699.1:5432652-5436410 GCF_000633955.1 Camelina sativa | reverse complement strand
CATTTTATTGGTACAGTACTCTTTGGCAACCACTAGAGAAGAAAGAAGAAATCTCTACTCGGTTTTATTTGACTATGTCCTGCATCAAATTAATGAGGCATGTTCAGCTGCTGGTCTTTCTGAGTACACTGACGATGAGATTCAACCTTTGGCTGTTCGGCTTGCTCTAGCTGATGCTCCTGAAGCTTTTTACATTTCTGTTAAGCTTGGTGTTGAAGGCATAGGGGAAATCCTGCGAAGATCGATTGCTGCAGCATTGTCTGGGTTCAACAACAGCGAACGACTAAACCAGGTAGGTTTGTTCTTGTTAGAATATGTTGCAAATGGTCTTATGAGGCTCTTGCAAAGACTCTTATATTGAATTGTTTGCCAGTCAAAGCTCTTCTCTAACTCTTTAATTTTTTTTTATTCTTGCAGCTTTTGGCAAATATAACAGAAAAGTTCGACACGATAATAGGTTCATTTACTCACTTGGACAAAGAGTTCCTGCATCTCAAACAGATAACCAAATCTTCCAAGTTCATGGAAAGCATTCAAGATTTAAGAAATGATTTAAGTATGTCAGTGAATCTAGCTTGGGCTACTCTGCACTCTCTTCTTCATTCAGAAAGGACTACATACCGTCAAAATGGATATATCTGGTTGGGGGATCTTCTGATTGCGGAAATTAGTGAAGAGAGCAGTGGAAGTATATGGCTGAGCATAAAAGATCTGCAACAAAAGATTGCCCATTGTGGTACCTCAGACTCTCTGGTTACTTCTGATGTACCTGTTTCCATTCATCTTCTATGTGGACTCTTAAAGTCAAGGAACAGTGTTATCAGATGGGGTTTCTTATTTATTCTGGAGAGGCTTCTTATGCGTTCCAAGTTCTTACTAGATGAGAATGAGACTCAACGATCAACTGGTGGAGTTGCTACTCAGGATCATAAAGACAAACGCCTAGAGAAAGCAAATGCTGTTATAGACATAATGAGCAGTGCTTTGTCTTTGATGGCACAAATAAATGAAACTGACCGCATAAATATCTTAAAGGTATATCTCTTAGAATCCTTTTGTTTGTTAAATTTCTTACCAAAAACCACTCTGAAATTTGCTGATATTTGTAGTAAATGCTGTTCTATATTTCGAATAAATGGCAAAATGATAACTATATGTATTTCTCTTATTCAAATTATCACCCAGATGAAGATTAATTTCACTTTGTGTCTTCTCTCTGTTGTTTCCAAGCAGATGTGTGACATTCTCTTCTCGCAATTGTGCTTGAAAGTTTTGTCTACTGACGATGATGCAGTCCCCAGTTCTGCTGATAGAAATAGCAAATTTGAAACTGCTCAGCGTAACAGCTATAAAGAAGGTATGGATGAAGCTGACACCAGGCCTCGGTACAACAATGTCTCTGTTTCAACGTGCGAGACAGCTTCAATGGCAGCGATGCTTCTTCGTGGACAGGCAATCGTTCCTATGCAATTGGTTGCGCGTGTGCCAGCGGCTTTGTTTTATTGGCCATTGATTCAACTAGCAGGTGCAGCAACTGACAACATTGCACTTGGTGTAGCCGTTGGAAGCAAAGGAAGAGGAAATATTCCAGGGGCAACCTCTGATATTCGAGCCACCTTGCTATTACTTCTCATTGGTAAATGCACCGCCGATACAATTGCTTTTCAAGAAGTTGGCGGAGAGGAGTTCTTTAGGTAATTGATGGACTATTCATACTTCCAAAACCAAAGGATATATCTGTGCAAACATGTTTCATGGCATTTACAAACTTATGTTTTTCTTTGCAGGGAACTCCTGGATGATACTGACTCAAGGGTGGCTTATTACTCTTCCGCATTTCTTCTGAAGGCAAGAGGATTTCTCACATTCACACTTTTGATTTTGGAAAGACATACGAAAGATACGTTTCCTAATGTATTTTTCGCTCACCGGTTAAAATTTGGATTTTTCAGAGGATGATGACGGAGGAACCAGAGAAATACCAAAACATGCTTCAGAAGCTAGTCTTTAAGGCTCAACAGGTGACTCTCTCGTAATAATTCAGTGTGTAGAGTCCTAGAGCCTCAAATATCATAGAGCTTGTCCTTTGTATTGTGCCATATATGATAATAAGCCGCACTGAAGTATTATTGTTTGTGCAGAGCAATAACGAGAAACTGCTGGAGAATCCATACCTGCAGATGTGTGGTATACTTCAGCTATCAAATGAGCTTTGAACTTGTGGCTCTCATTAGTCTTCAGTTTCTTATAAATGGCTTCTGTAAGTTCCTCGGTTTCAGAAAATTTAAGTGAGTTACTTTAGCACCACCCTAATCATCCACTTCCTGCGGTGAAAGAAGAAGAAATATTAGTTAAAGTAAAGGACAAGTCGTAGATGCTGGACTCGTCGGTCAAAGTAACAGGGGAATCTGCAAGTGAATTCAGATATGGTTCCCTGTGTGAAAAGAGTTTGGTGAGTTTATCTGGCATCAGTTAGGTTATCTTGCACTGTCTGGTATCTAATCTTTCCCAAGTTTTGGTTGAGATATGAAGGTTCTGAAGAAAGGTGTTGATAGTAAAGAGGTTGGCTGAACAGGTCAAGAGGAATGTGATATAATTCATCCGCTTTCTCCTTTTTCCGTGGGAATGGCGCGATTTTAAGGAACTTACAGACACTAAGCGTCTGATCATTTTTTGGGCTAACAAACTGAAGCTTCTTTTTTTTTTTATCTTGTGCTCTGTGTGTAAAACAAAACATGAACAGAGGCTGGAGCTTCAGAAATTTTAATTTTCTTGGAGCTCTGCTTTTGTACAGCCAGGAGCAAAACTAATTAGGGGTTGTGTTGTGTAGAGAATTAGAGATAGAGGCTTTTTAGCCTTTTGGGTGCCTAAATGTTTTGCATTTAAAATGGTTATGTGAAAAGGGTGAGCCTAACCGGTGCTTTTGTAATCTAAAAAATTTTCTTGTCCATTTTGGCTGTCACTATTTGATCTGAGAAGACGAGAAGGTGTAGAAGTTACAGACTTACAGTTGTTAAAACTCAAAACTCTGAAAAGCCAAGAAGTTTACTAACAACTATTGATCCACATGTAAAACGACGTCGTTAAAAAGTATTGGGCCAAGCTTGTAAATAAAAACCCTCAAGAGATGGAGAAACCCAGAGATCCAAATTACTTTGCTTCTGTTCTGTAAATCGCATTTGTGTCTCTGGAGATCTCGTCCGACCGTCCTGATAAAACGGTAAATCCCACTCAATTTTAAATTTCTACGCATATCTTCTTTGTTAGATCTGATCCAACAAGTGTGTGTGTTTTTTGAGAGTTTTGATCTGGTCAGTCTCTGTATTAGTTGTGTTGTTGTGTTTTTAGAGTTTGTTTCTGTGGCGGCCATCTGTGTGATATGGTCCTTTGAATCTCCCGTCTCTGTCGACGAGAGAGAAAGGTGCCAAATTCTCTTGTCGGATTGTGTCACGTTTTAGGTTTTAGATGATTGAATTCTCAGTTTCTTCTACAATGTGATCCCATAGCGGAGTGGATATCGCGTTAGACTCCGAATCTAAAGGTCGTGGGTTCGATTCCCACTGGGATCATCCTCTTTGATCTTTTTTTTTTCTTCTTAATTCTTCTATCGTTTTGTTGTTTTAACAATAATAACTAAGTGAGTTTAAGTATTGGGATAGGAGCTATATATGTCCTTGTGTCTGTTTGTTGATGAGATAAGAATCGGTTGCTCAAAGTATTGTTGTTTTCATTTGTGTTGGGTGGCAGATGATCGATGA
>NC_025699.1:5412482-5427357 GCF_000633955.1 Camelina sativa | reverse complement strand
ATTAGAGATAGAGGCTTTTTAGCCTTTTGGGTGCCTAAATGTTTTGCATTTAAAATGGTTATGTGAAAAGGGTGAGCCTAACCGGTGCTTTTGTAATCTAAAAAATTTTCTTGTCCATTTTGGCTGTCACTATTTGATCTGAGAAGACGAGAAGGTGTAGAAGTTACAGACTTACAGTTGTTAAAACTCAAAACTCTGAAAAGCCAAGAAGTTTACTAACAACTATTGATCCACATGTAAAACGACGTCGTTAAAAAGTATTGGGCCAAGCTTGTAAATAAAAACCCTCAAGAGATGGAGAAACCCAGAGATCCAAATTACTTTGCTTCTGTTCTGTAAATCGCATTTGTGTCTCTGGAGATCTCGTCCGACCGTCCTGATAAAACGGTAAATCCCACTCAATTTTAAATTTCTACGCATATCTTCTTTGTTAGATCTGATCCAACAAGTGTGTGTGTTTTTTGAGAGTTTTGATCTGGTCAGTCTCTGTATTAGTTGTGTTGTTGTGTTTTTAGAGTTTGTTTCTGTGGCGGCCATCTGTGTGATATGGTCCTTTGAATCTCCCGTCTCTGTCGACGAGAGAGAAAGGTGCCAAATTCTCTTGTCGGATTGTGTCACGTTTTAGGTTTTAGATGATTGAATTCTCAGTTTCTTCTACAATGTGATCCCATAGCGGAGTGGATATCGCGTTAGACTCCGAATCTAAAGGTCGTGGGTTCGATTCCCACTGGGATCATCCTCTTTGATCTTTTTTTTTTCTTCTTAATTCTTCTATCGTTTTGTTGTTTTAACAATAATAACTAAGTGAGTTTAAGTATTGGGATAGGAGCTATATATGTCCTTGTGTCTGTTTGTTGATGAGATAAGAATCGGTTGCTCAAAGTATTGTTGTTTTCATTTGTGTTGGGTGGCAGATGATCGATGATCAAGACTTGGGGTTTATTGTCAATTTTCTTGGCATCTTCATCTTCGGATTGGTAATTGCTTATCACTACGTAGCTGCTGATCCCAAGTTTGAAGCGACCTGAGTGATGGAAACTTTAGAATGGATTGATGTAAGGCTTTCTATTAGTTTATAGTATTATTTATTTCCTGCTTCAAACTGAAAAGAGATAATAACAGTCTTTGTTGAGGAGATGATAATGTTGTTTAAGATGTTTCTAAATCCATTTCCAATTTTTCATTATCCCACTCTTGCGGGAGATTCAACTCTTCTTATCTGCATTTTTCATCTTTATCCCATTCGCATCTTTGATGAAATTGCTAAACACCAAACTCCGAGAGAGAGGCTCTTTGTACATTGAAAGGCGTTGATTTTACAGTAAATAATGGTTTTAGGTTGTCTCAGCTTCACTAATCATGCTTCTTAGTCCTTACCACAACCGACCAACCTAAACTGCGCGGTTCTGACCCCCAAAGCATATTATTACTGTTTACAATTAAAGACGAATCAAACCGGATTGAGCTTTTGAATTAAAGAAAATTAGTAATCTATCTCGTTCCACTTACTATAAATACTAGATTTTAACCTGCGATAGATGATTTTTTTACTAAAATCATTAAATTTCAAATTGTAATTATTAGTTAATTTTTTACTTTTTATTTTAAATTTAAGATTGTATATTGTATTTTGATTGTTAATTCTACAATTTAATCTGCGGTTTATATACAACACAATAATTATTTTTGTTATAAATTAATTTCACCAATCCAAGATAAAAATATTCGGAGGATGAGCCAGAATTCATTACAAAATTTATTAATATCCGCTTATATTATTAAGTTGTACCAGTTTGTTTATAATAATCATGTACATAGATGTGTCAAACAGGTCAGTCCACATTTCTTTTTTCTTGGACTGCAGCGGGTCAACCCGCTAAGATCGTGGTCATTGAAGTTATGTCCAAGCATGTCCTCAACCTAAATTTTATATTAATTATTCTTAAAAAATTTAGTGGCAAAGAAAAAATAAAAAAATTTTAAAAATAACTTATAATATTAATATTTTGTAAATATCTTGATTGGTATAAATTAAATCTCCTCACATTATCACATATTTCATGTATTATATATACATAACTATGTAAAAATATATTTATTTTAATAGTTTTTGGGACAACCCATCACAACCCATCAACCGCAGACATACCTTGCTAAAATCTGTAATCCCGATAGACTTAATTGTAAGGACCATTTTTTAACGGTACACCACAGCCATATATTTTCTATATAAATTATATCTTTAGAAATTTATTTTTTAGTATAAAATACCGATGGTCGTAGCGATGGATTATTGACATTTTAAATTTATAAGAATATCGATCATAACCCGTCCTATAATAATTTAAATTTATTAAAGTTTATTAAATAATATATTTAAAACATTTATAAAAATTAATTGCTATACAGAAATCTGATTGTTTAGGAATTTAAGATTTTTTGTTTTATGTATTTTTCAGGGATTTTATTTGGTAATGTTACTTTAAATCTTGTTATAGATTAAATATTTTACATTTAGTAGAGGAACTCTTTAGATTTTCTATATATTTAAGACTGGAAATCTGGAGGAATTTTCTTTTAAATTTAAAATTTTTTAGTAATTGAATATGATGGATTGAAATAAATATAGAGTAAAAGCGAAAATTTTGTTTAGTTTTGCAGAAAATTAGGTTCAGAGTGGGATAATTTAGGAAAATTATACTAGATTGATAAGAGTATATTTTATTCTTTTTTGTCGGAAGAGCATATTTAATTAACATACCCTTTTTGCATATTTCGATTTTTTTTTTTTTAAAGTATTTTAATGGTAATGACATTGGCTGTAAATACCTTTGAACTCCAAGCTTTATTCTCAAAAATGATGTGAAAATAATAATATAGATATGTCCCAAGAATGATCATAAACTTTATTGAATTAATGCTATGCAATGAATTATTTTCCAAGTTTAGTAATTTTTCCTAGTAAGATTACCGCCTCATACTTGCCTGAATACAATAAAATCTGCACAGTAGACAGTCAAGTTATACTTTATAAAATTAAACTAAGTAACAACCCGCACTATATGCGGGATAAATCAACTCAAATAAAATTATTACAAGTAAAATTATTATTTGGAATATAAAGTGTCACAATAATAGTTTTACACATATATTTGCTTATTTTATTCAAATTTACATTTAATTATTTTGTGTAAAAATATGTTTCACCTGTAAAATGTGGAAAAGAATATTAATTATTGTGATAATTGTGATAATGTTATTTATTTTTAAGATTATTGTGATAATCAATTTTTAATATATATTTCTTTTGTTTCATAAATAGTGTCATTTTAGAATTTTATTTTTGGTTCACAAATAGTGTCATTTTACATTTCCAATGCACTATTTTATATTTTCAATGCATCTTTTTCATTAGATTTTCTTGTTTTACCATTAATCTATGACTAAATTAACCTATTAAACATTTATTAAATAAGAGCATATATGTATATTTTAATATTTTTTTAATTTGTGTGAAATGTGTTAAAATGACACTTATTGTGAAACAGAAGGAGTACTTGAATAATCATCAAATTTTTTAATATCGGAGAATAACTTTTGTATTTCAAAAATTTAAATAGATGAATAAAGTTTTTAATAGTTTATGACATGTAATTTACTTGAAATAATTAAATATATTATGAAAATGATAATTAAATTGTTAACTATATTTTATTTTTTTAATAGTTGATGAAGATTTTCATTTTAAAAAACTAATAGAAAGAAATATTACTTTATATATTCTAATGACACATTTATGTAAATAATGTAAATAATAATAAAATAAATATTTACTTATATATTTTAGTGGTATATTTAATAAATCAAAAGACTTATTTTATAAATATGTTTAATTTTATAAAGTATAACTTGACTGTCTACTGTGCAGATTTTATTAATTAACTTTTTGATTAACTTTTTTAGAAATATGTAAAAAAACAAAAATTCCAAAAAGAAAAGGTAAAAGAAAAAAATGTTAATTGGGTCACCTGACTTTTCTTTTTTTTTTCCTTTTTCAAAACGAGAGTTCCTTTTTTGAGTTAATTGACATATTTGAAAGACCACTCTCGAAGGAGCGAGAAGAAGCCGATAGACAATTAAAAAAAAAAAGGAAACAATAAAACTAAAAGACGCAAAAAAATAAGATCCAACGGCTGAGATTTACACTCGTGAACATTCTCGAAGCCTCTTTTACCGACCCATCCTCCATCCGTATATAAGACCTCGTCCTTGCCCCTTGTCCTTCCTCACACCATAATCGAAACGAACGAACAAAACACTCGCAAATTTCTCATCAAGCTCAAACACAAATTACTTTCTATTTTTTCTTTGATCTCTAAATAATGGCGGGTAAAGGTGAAGGTCCAGCTATCGGTATCGATCTCGGTACTACCTACTCTTGCGTCGGTGTTTGGCAACACGACCGCGTCGAAATCATCGCCAACGATCAAGGCAACCGTACCACTCCTTCCTACGTTGCTTTCACTGACTCCGAGCGTCTCATCGGTGATGCCGCCAAAAATCAAGTCGCCATGAACCCTACCAACACCGTCTTCGGTATGATTCCTCTGCTCTCTTTTTGAATCTAACTCTGCTTTACTTTTCCCCAACTTAGTTGCATGCCTAGTGATTTTGATTTAGGTCTAATCTAAATATAGAAGGTTTTGATATTTTCATATATGGATCTTGCTTTTGTGTTTCGTTAGGATGAATGATTTGACTTGTTTGTGATGTTTTTGCAGATGCTAAACGTCTGATTGGGAGAAGATACAGTGATCCGTCGGTTCAATCGGATTTAAAGCACTGGCCATTCACGGTTAAATCCGGTCCAGCTGAGAAGCCTATGATCACAGTCAACTACAAGGGAGAGGAGAAACAGTTCTCTGCCGAGGAGATCTCTTCCATGGTTCTCATTAAGATGCGGGAGATTGCTGAAGCTTTCCTTGGCTCTCCTGTTAAGAACGCTGTTGTTACCGTACCTGCTTATTTCAACGACTCTCAGCGTCAGGCGACTAAGGACGCTGGTGTTATCTCTGGTCTCAACGTGATGCGTATCATCAACGAGCCAACCGCTGCTGCGATTGCTTACGGTCTTGATAAAAAGGCGTCGAGTGTTGGCGAGAAGAATGTTTTGATCTTTGATTTGGGAGGTGGTACTTTTGATGTTTCTTTGCTTACGATTGAGGAAGGTATCTTTGAAGTGAAGGCCACGGCTGGTGACACGCATCTTGGTGGTGAGGACTTCGACAACAGGATGGTTAATCATTTTGTTCAGGAGTTTAAGAGGAAGAACAAGAAGGATATCACTGGTAACCCGAGAGCTTTGAGGAGGCTTAGGACAGCTTGTGAGAGGGCTAAGAGAACTCTTTCTTCTACTGCTCAGACGACTATTGAAATCGACTCTTTGTACGAGGGTATTGATTTCTACACAACCATCACTCGTGCTAGGTTCGAGGAGCTCAACATGGATTTGTTTAGGAAGTGTATGGAGCCAGTGGAGAAGTGTTTGAGAGATGCTAAGATGGATAAGAGCAGTGTTCATGATGTTGTACTTGTTGGTGGCTCTACAAGAATCCCTAAAGTGCAGCAGTTGTTACAAGACTTTTTCAATGGGAAAGAGCTCTGTAAAAGCATTAACCCGGATGAAGCTGTTGCTTATGGAGCTGCTGTCCAAGCTGCGATCTTGAGCGGGGAAGGGAACGAGAAGGTCCAAGACTTGTTACTTCTTGATGTTACTCCTCTGTCCTTGGGTTTGGAAACCGCCGGTGGGGTTATGACTGTTCTGATTCCGAGGAACACAACTATTCCGACGAAGAAAGAGCAGATCTTCTCTACCTATTCAGACAACCAGCCTGGTGTTCTGATCCAAGTCTACGAAGGGGAGAGAGCAAGGACGAAGGACAACAACCTTTTGGGAAAGTTCGAGCTCAGCGGTATACCACCTGCTCCACGAGGTGTTCCCCAAATTACGGTCTGCTTCGACATTGACGCCAATGGTATCCTAAACGTGTCGGCTGAGGACAAGACGACTGGTCAGAAGAACAAGATCACAATCACAAACGACAAGGGAAGGCTATCAAAGGAAGAGATCGAGAAGATGGTACAGGAAGCAGAGAAGTACAAGGCTGAGGATGAAGAACACAAGAAGAAGGTTGATGCAAAGAACGCTCTCGAGAACTATGCATACAACATGAGGAACACGATCAAGGACGAGAAGATAGCATCTAAGCTTGATGCAGCTGACAAGAAGAAGATTGAAGATGCGATCGACCAAGCTATTGAATGGTTGGATGGTAACCAGCTGGCGGAGGCAGATGAGTTCGACGATAAGATGAAGGAGCTCGAGTCTCTTTGCAACCCTATCATTGCTAGGATGTACCAAGGCGCTGGACCTGATATGGGTGGTGCTGGGGGAATGGACGAAGATGCTCCTGCTGGTGGTAGCGGCGGTGCTGGCCCCAAGATTGAAGAAGTTGATTAAGCTTTTTTAAGATTCTCTTGTTGTACTCTGTTCACTTTTAATTTTCTAGTTGGTGTAACCTAGTTTATCTTTCTGTGTTACTCTGAACCTGCCTGCTTTATGATCAATTTGATGTTTTAAGATTTTTGCTTTTAGTTTTGAAAATTTACCATTCAGTTTCGAACTTAAAGTGATCTTCAAACTAGGAACCGAGATTAAATAGGAACCGAGAGGGTTAAAAAAAAGTAATAAATGGGGTAAATATGATTAAATATGAATAATCCAATGATACATGAACCAATAAAATCCTTTAAGAAGTTATGCACTACAATCTCACTCTAGCACGAACGGACGGAGACAGACGCGAACCTCATGCTCCTCGGGTCCCATTCGGTGTTTAGGCACTAAAACCTCTAGCGTTGTTCCGGTTTCATCCCGGTAAGCTTCAAGCTTGGCGTCATCTGGAATCCTGTTCGGCAGGGAGACTTCGCGGACAAACTCCCCTGGTGGGCAATGCTCTGGTGTCGGATCTGTTAGCTTAAATGTTCTATCATGTCTCTTGATGAATGGCTCACATGCTGTACTTACACATGATATCTTCACTATACCATGTGTTGGTGTATTCCTCCATGTCACCTTCACCCTTCCCGAATCAACAAATGGCAGACTCATAACTATTAAGAACCCCTTGTCGTCTTCATATATCGTTTTCGCAGCTGTGACTGGACCGTACACGTTCTTCATCACCCCGCTGAAGTCATTTGACCAAGGCAGCTCCGTTGCATGGATTTTCATGTCCAGGGATTTCTCACTTGAGCTCGAGTCATCGCAGTTTCCTAGAGCAAGACAATCCCTTTTGCGCTTATTGCTAGATCCGGGTCGAACTTCCACTGTATCAGCTACATGGTCCGGGGAATGTGTTGACAGGTTCAGGCAGGTACCGTTCAGTTTCTTCAGGTGGGTTGTGTGCCCGTTAGCTTTAGCCAGAGGAAGAGGACGCTCAGCCTCGAACTCAGTGGTTGGTAGGTTCCTCCATGAACCATAATCACTAGCTTCAGCTGGAATAGCAAAGTTGACATCCCGGCCTGTGAGTTCTGTCCACTTCTTTTTTTCATCCTCGTTGAGTACAGAAAGATTGGGTGAATGAACAACTTCGATTCCATGGAGGCACTGTGGGTTAGAGAGACCACGGTAATGTTTCCTCTGCATCCTATGAGAGCGAACAAAACCTTTGTCCACACTAAAAGGGAAAGGACGCTCACCCTCACGTGAGTGTCCGTTCATGTAACTGCGCAGCTGCATCTTGCCAAGTGCATTTTCAGGCTTCTCCTTGAACACCCACATATACATATTCTCCATATCATGCTGAACCAAGAAAGAGTCAAGCTGCAAATCAGATTTATCATAACCAGACAAGCCATTACTATCCCTGGTCAACTTATTTTTAGACTTGTCATCCAAAACAGGTTTAAAGTAGAAACGAAAGAAAAGCCAAGCACCCCAAGCACTATCAACACGCTTGTTGTACTTCTTGGCAACCTTAGGCACATGAACAACAGCCTCAGCAGGCTCATATAACTGAGGACCAAGTCCAACTTCTAAAATATCACAGTGCTCGTTCCAAAGAAGCAGAGATGGGCTTGCTTCAGATGAGAGTGGAAGATTGATATCAGGAGGTCCAGTAAGTATGAGGGAACGGTTAGTCTCCCTCTCTGATTCTTCATGAGTGAAAGCACCAGAATCCATTGAAAGAAGTGTTGACGGGTGATAGTTCTCCATAGACAGTGTTGTGATGAGAGTCTCACCCATATCTCCCTCTCTCTCTCTAACCAACTTTATTAAAATTTCCACAGATCCTTAGGTAGCAAGAGAATTAGAACATCAATCGACAAAGCCATAGATGCAAGTCAAGGATATTTTCATCTTTACAGGATCTTCTCTCACTGATTACCACTTCTAAAGTTTTTTGCTATTAAAGCTCCAAAAACAACGGCCAGCTAAGAAGAGAGAGTTAGTTACTCACAACAACACATGGAGAGCTACCTATAACAACCGCCACCTGAAAAATATCAATCGAGAGAGAGCAAAGAAGAGAGAATTAATAGAGGGAAATAGGGATCTGGAACAAGTTCATCAATCAACAATCGAATCCACGAATCTGTAGTTTATTCAGAGATTCGACAAGATCAAACAGTGATTTCTTCCTCGTTTAATTGGGAAAAAAACAGATAAACAAATTCAAATACGATCATCGAAGAATATGAAGGAGAAATCTAACCCGATGGATCAAGCTTGGAGACGAGACGATTGCGTTATCGGCGGCGAAAGGATTAGAGTCGCTTCTCTTCTATCAAAATAATGATCCCAACCTTTTTTTTTTTTTCTTTTTTTTTGAGAGAAGCGAGAAAAAGAGAGAGAGAGAGAGACTCGTAAATTTTAAGACAGGGGACGCCGTTTGTTTTGTTAACGTCGTTTATGTTTGACGGAGCTACGAGGATTTGCCGTTTGCGTTTAGTCAATATATGCGGTCCACTCATGGGCTTGCTGCTGCTCTTTGATTTTCCAAGTGGTTTGTTACTTACTTGTTTAGTTAACAAAAGTTAATTACCATTGACTCCAAAATTTAATGACTATTACTTGGATAATCATTTTTTGGTTTACTAGCGTTTAGGTGTTAGTTGTTTTTCTTCTATTTTAAGTATGACTTTATTATTTTATAAGCAAGTGTAATTGAATAATGTTAATAAAAAGATATTGACCCATATGTCAAAACAAATTTATTTAAAAGTATTTTTTTGATAATTGAAAAGTTAAATTTTAGTATAACATCAACCTTGATTTACGAGTACTGCAAATATATTATGCTCCATCTAACTAAAAATATAAATCCTTTCCTCTGTATATCTTCTTTTTGCGGCGACATTTACTAGATATGTTCAATTTACACTTCTCGACTACTCATTGAATTTGGGAACATTAACAAATTTTGTCTTCGGAATTAACCTGTGGTATGGGAGTCTTCTCGTCTGGTTCCTTTTCATTACATGCTACAGTATATCACAAAGCACATATACGGGAAATCATTTGGTTCCAAGCAGCAGGATGGGACTCGTAATTAATACAAAACCCTCCATCGTATATATATTACAAACATAAGGTTTTTTTTTTCTTTTTGTTATGATGTAAATAACATTTACTTTTGGTTGAGCAGTAAACTTTACAACCAAGAAAAAAGAAGAAAAAGTCACGTCAATGAAATATATATACACTTGTATAGTCAGTAGTCACTCATCCTAAAATTCGTTTAAAAAAAATTTAGCAAAGTAACTCAAAATTAACTTTATTAATATATAATCATCATAAAAGTAAGAAATACTGTTATAAATTATTCTCCTAATATGGCACCACACGTTTTCAAGGTTCTATAGTGTATAAAAGCATAATGCAAATCAAAATATAGAATAAAGCATATGGATTTTTTCTGTAAATCTTTAAGCTCCATATACTATCTTACATTTCCGTGCGTGGACCTCTTTTGGTGCTATGTTTTTTTCTCCTCATAAAATGTTTGTGAATTGTATGCAATTCAATTTGTGTGATGTTCATGCCCACGAGGCTCAACCATGCGACCATGCGATCGTGCAATATTATATGAGTCTCTTGTCTTCTGAATTTTATTTATTTTTTTGTTATCTTGTAAATTTGGCCCAATTTTTTCCATTTACATACAAAACTCAGACTATTGAGTGACATACGCCTAATTAATAGCATAAGTGTGGCCATGAATCTCTACATATATATAACATATCCAAAAGAAGAGTAAAGTGAAACGAGGATACGAACGTTCTCCCTGTAACGTCTATATGTAGAAGTAGAACTATGAAACCGTAACCAACGATAGTTGCCTAATAATCATGAATGCAAACAAGAAAACTTTATTAGAGAATGGTCGGAGGAGCTTTTTTCTCGAGGAATGTGTACCTTCCTTCTACTTTCCAATAGAATTGTCCGACCCGACCCGACCCATTCATCAATTGTCATGAGGCCCATAATCACAAAAGTTACAGCAACTAACAAGGGTCCAAAGACCAGCCACATATCATGTGTTGTAGACAAGCTCAGAGAAGTCCAACACGACATAAACAAAGTATTAATCGATTCAACACTTGGCCATAAATTTATGTTAAGAAGTTAAGATTCAACACATCTCAGTTCTTATAGGTAGTCAAGCATATGCTTATTTAACACAAGAACATGATCATTAAATCAACAAAATACACCAAATACATTAAACACAATATCACGTTCATATTTGGCCCCATTTGCACATGCTTCATCAACATGTCTAAGATATATGTATATAGCTCATAAAAACAATTACTATCAAGAAATTCATATTATCAATCCAGTTTGTTTCTTTTTCTTTTTTGGTGGGGATGAATTATCACTCAAGTTAGTAAACAAAAGAGTTTAAAAAAACCTTGTGACGTTATTACCAAAGCAATAAGAAGAAGACTTGGTTGTCTCACTCTAAACCACGTGGAAGAGATAGACAACTCTTGTTGTTTGTATAGTAGTACTGTATTACAAAGACCCCACTCCAATCAGAGAACACTACTAATATTCAATTGTTTTTTTTGTTTATATCCGATCCCTAAAAATTAAAGATTCTTTCTGACAAAACCTATCTTGTTTTAAGGGGTTATGAAGTGATCCCCCTACACCGAGGGAGAGAGAGAGGGTGACCCTCAATAGCCAGTTAACCGGAGAGAGGGGTTTACCACATACTAATTCACAAAAGAGTGACCGTCAATAGCCCGTTTCCTTCAACTGCCTCATCATCTCTCATCTCAAACCCATTGTTATTTGTGTGGTCATTAAAAAAAAAAAAACTTTTTAATTTATTTATTTAATTTATGATAATAAAATAAATAAATATTTTTCTGTTTAGGCTAGATGGGGCTTTTCACGTCTTCTTCCTTCTTTCTTTTCTAAGGACAACGACGGATTCTTACCGCACATACCAAAAACCCAAACCCAACCAAAACAAAAACTCGTAGAATTGTTCATTTTCTTGTATAGATCGAATTCTAACTTTTTCCT
This sequence comes from Camelina sativa, assembly GCF_000633955.1. NCBI lineage: Eukaryota > Viridiplantae > Streptophyta > Magnoliopsida > Brassicales > Brassicaceae > Camelina > Camelina sativa. Next base: position 5,415,755 of record NC_025699.1, on the reverse strand, counting down.
TTCTTGTACATTTTTTTTTTTCTTTTCTATACACGTAAACAAAAGATAAAATTGGGGTTTTAGTTATATAAGTTTGCGTGATCTGTAAATCATAAGTGGTGGTTTTTGGATCGTGATCAAGAAACTGGTGGCTGATAGGTGAGTCGTCTTTTGATCGCAATTGATTTATATGCACTTACCGATCTGTAAAATTCTTTCGGGGGGTTTTGGGGTCAATTTTGTTGATTTTTTTTCATCCTTTGACTCTCTCTCTCTCTCTCTCTCTCTGCTGATCCGGATTTCAAATTTCCATTACATTCTTTCGCGGGTCTGTCAGAAATTTGTGATTTTTGTTTCGAGATCTGATCGGTAGCATCATCAGGTGTTTACTGTTTCGTTTCATCTTCTTGATCGGAGTTTGTAAGCAGCTTCTTAGCATTTTTGAGTCTTTTTCTTCAATGATCTACTTATTATGCTTTTGCATTTCCGTGATCCATGTCTTGAATTTAAGAGGCTCGAATTTTGCTGTGTTGATCTGATCTAAATTGGTTTACTGATTAATGTTGATCTCATCATGCTCAATCTAATGATGATCATTTGTTTGGTCTTAACACAGTGATATGCATATTTGAGAAGACATGGTGTTCAAGAGGAAGTTAGATTGCCTTTCCGTTGGCTTTGACTTTCCCAATATCCCCAGAGCTCCTCGTTCATGCAGGGTATGTTCTCATTGTGATCTGGTGGTTAGCTTAATGTCATGACTTGCGTTCTTATGACTCTTTGGTTGTTGTTTTTTTTCTCCTTTCAGAGGAAGGTCCTAAACAAGAAGATTGATGATGATTACGACACTAAGATCTGTGCTATTGACTTACTCGCTTTGGCTGGGAAGTTGCTACAGGAAAAGGAAAGCGAGAGTTCTTCAGCGTCTTCCAATGCATTTGAAGGGATTAATCACGATGTTAAACAAGAACAAGATGATAAACGCAAGCCTGTCAAATCTGAATTTTCCGACCAAGGAAACTCTGTGTCAAGGCCTACTACTACATATCACAACTCTACTGAGAAGTGTGTGGTGAACAGTTTCTCGTTTCCGGATAACGACGGCGTTTTGGAGCGAACTCCAATGTCTGATTACAAAATGACTCATGGTTCGATGGCTTTAGGGTGTGACACCAAGAATGCTAATTGTGACTCTTACGTTAAATCTGGAGGCATCAATGGGGAGACAGGTGATGTTAATAATGTGAATAAACAAGGAGAAGCAACCGATCCCTTGGGAGATGGAGGGTTAATCACTGATGATGCTTGCAACTTAGAGGATGCAACTGCTTTAGGTGTGCAGTTTCCTAAATTAGTTCGTGTGGGTGGTGATTTAAAATTGCCATCCAGCATGGATATGACTCCTAATGGTTCCTTTGCTAGACATGGGAATCATACTAACTTAGTTAGAAAAGATGATGATGAAAAATTCTTTAGTTATCATAAGCTTAGCAATAAATTTAAGTCGTATAGGTCTCCATCAGTTCGAAGAATAAGAAAGTCGCTGTCGTCTAAATACTGGAAGCAAGTTTCCAAAGATTTTGGACACAGTAGAGCTGGTAAGTATCTTTGAATATTTCTTCTCTTTTTTTTTTTTGGTCATTTGCCCTGTTCTTACTTTGGTCATTGATGATGTCTAGATGTGGGTGTAAAGACTCTTTATCGCAAAAGAAAACCGTGTTATGGATACAACGCATGGCAACGTGATATCATATATAAGAGGAGAAGATCACCTGACAGAAGCTCGGTCGTAACTTCTGATGGAGGACTCAGTAGTGGAAGTGTTTCCAAGTTACCCGAGAAGGGAGATACAGGTGGTTATTGTAGTCTATATCAAAACTCTTCAGTAAATCTTATCTTAGCTGTTGTGGTTCTCTCAAAGGGCTCCCTTGGTACTTGACCGGATGGTATACGATACTGAGACATTTATCCTGAGACTGGATAATGAGGTTCTCATGTATTTTTATCTCTGGTGCAGTAAAGCTAAGCATTAAGTCCTTTAGGATTCCAGAGCTTTTTATTGAAGTTCCAGAAACTGCATCAGTAGGATCACTAAAGGTACACGTCAATATGTATTTTCTTTCGTTCCCTCACTTATGTTTGGTTCTCTTGTGTGGTGTTAACATAATACCGTTTTGATCTTTGACCCTTTTGGTTCCAGAGGACGGTGATGGAGGCTGTCGGTGTTTTACTCAGCGGAGGAATACGTGTTGGGGTGTTGATGCATGGGAAGAAGGTCAGAGATGACAGGAAAACTCTCTCACAGACTGGGATATCATGTGATGAAAATCTGGACAACCTTGGGTTCACCTTGGAGCCTGGCCCCGGCAAAGTTCCCCTACCTTTGTGTTCCGAAGATCCTGCTGTGCCAACCGACCCTACGAATTTGTCTGAACGGTACTAAGATCATATCCTTGTGCTGCTTTAGTTGAATATCACTGGTGTTCATTCTTCTTGAAGATACCTAAGCAAAAGCGGTTCTGAATGATCATCCCAGGTCTCCGGCTTCTCCCACGTTAGATTCTGGAGTTCCTCATGCAGATGACGTGATTGATTCAGGAAATATTGTGGACAGTAACCTCGAAGTAGTTCCATATCAGAGTGTCATAGCTGTTGATGAACCTTCATCAGATTCAAAAGCGCTTGTTCCACTTCCATCCTTGGAAGTTAAGGCGCTTGCCATAGTTCCGTTGAATCAGAAACCTAAGCGTAGTGAGCTTGCCCAGCGCAGAACCAGGAGACCCTTTTCTGTGACAGAGGTAGAAGCTCTTGTACAAGCAGTTGAGGAACTCGGGACTGGAAGGTAAATAACACTAGTTCCACCATAACTCATGTGGTTTGGTAGTCGGTTCATGTCAAAATTCAAAAGCTAATGGTCGATATATATCATCCACACAGATGGCGTGATGTGAAATTGCGTGCTTTTGAGAACGCAGAACATCGGACTTACGTGGACTTGAAGGTAAATACATTAAACAAGAACATGTAATCTGGAACATATAACGTCCCACAATAGCCTATTCCAATAGCATGTGAATTTGCAGGACAAATGGAAGACGCTGGTTCACACAGCAAGTATATCACCGCAGCAACGAAGAGGAGAGCCGGTGCCACAAGATCTCCTAGACAGAGTCTTGAGGGCATATGGGTATTGGTCGCAGCACCAAGGAAAACATCAAGCAAGAGGAGCATCTAAAGATCCAGACATGAACAGAGGTAGAGCTCTTGAATCAGGTGTTTCAGTGTAAAAAAAAA
>NC_025699.1:5352134-5412154 GCF_000633955.1 Camelina sativa | reverse complement strand
TGACGTGATTGATTCAGGAAATATTGTGGACAGTAACCTCGAAGTAGTTCCATATCAGAGTGTCATAGCTGTTGATGAACCTTCATCAGATTCAAAAGCGCTTGTTCCACTTCCATCCTTGGAAGTTAAGGCGCTTGCCATAGTTCCGTTGAATCAGAAACCTAAGCGTAGTGAGCTTGCCCAGCGCAGAACCAGGAGACCCTTTTCTGTGACAGAGGTAGAAGCTCTTGTACAAGCAGTTGAGGAACTCGGGACTGGAAGGTAAATAACACTAGTTCCACCATAACTCATGTGGTTTGGTAGTCGGTTCATGTCAAAATTCAAAAGCTAATGGTCGATATATATCATCCACACAGATGGCGTGATGTGAAATTGCGTGCTTTTGAGAACGCAGAACATCGGACTTACGTGGACTTGAAGGTAAATACATTAAACAAGAACATGTAATCTGGAACATATAACGTCCCACAATAGCCTATTCCAATAGCATGTGAATTTGCAGGACAAATGGAAGACGCTGGTTCACACAGCAAGTATATCACCGCAGCAACGAAGAGGAGAGCCGGTGCCACAAGATCTCCTAGACAGAGTCTTGAGGGCATATGGGTATTGGTCGCAGCACCAAGGAAAACATCAAGCAAGAGGAGCATCTAAAGATCCAGACATGAACAGAGGTAGAGCTCTTGAATCAGGTGTTTCAGTGTAAAAAAAAAAGGAGGTACGCATTGGTGGGTGGGTGTACAGAAGCAAACAACAATAATGGAAAACTCTCTGCAAAGATTAATTGTCTTTATTTCTCATTTTTTCTCTCTTAAATACACTTTTTTTTTCCTGCTTTCGTCATCTGTAAATGACTCCAACTGGGATGAGATTCGTCCCTAACCAACTTTTTAGGTTTTCTAAACTTGTGTTTTTTTAATATCTTTTTCACATTGATTACTTTCTGTAATATTGTCACGGTCCATAAAAGGAGTATTGTAATTTTTAGACGTTCGTTCCTGTCTGACAAATGACAAGTCAGCGTTCTTCTTTCATTGTTTTCGTTTATTTTCAGCTACAAACGAGAGAATAACCCAATTTGAATGAAAGATATAAAATACTGCTCTTGACTATGGAATAGGAATACAAGACATAGTGGAGTGTTTCTTATTCTTATTGGTGAAAGACTCTAATTGACTAATTCAGTTAAAAGTGTTCATTTCTTCATAAATTTAAAGACCTTCTCTAAAGGTTTAGAAGCTTCTACCAATGTTAGTTACTTTACTTTCCTACAATGGTGAACCGTCGTGTTGAAACGGTTCCAATTCCGATCCACATCCCAATTTGAAGCCATCCTCCTGTACTTTCCACCTACTTACCAAACCTGAGACCCATACAGCTTCAAAGATGATACACTTATTGGATTTGGCATCTTGATATCCTTTATGCAGATAACTTATTTCCAATCTCCTGCAACTGCAGAGTAAAGACCTCAGATTAGCAAAATTTGAAAAATCAACAATATAAGCAAGTAGGCAAAATTCGAAAGAGCTAGGAAATTTTGGTAGTTAGTGTACCGGGTAAATACAATAATTTTTAAGGCTTATGACGTTTCGCCTGATTCCATTGCTCCAGGAGACTAGTAACACCTTCCTCAAGCGTAGCCTTCCTGTCTTCTCTGAAGTTCCACAGCTCTGAAGAGATGTACCTTCCACTCGGATTGTACTCGTTTATTTCCAGCAATGCATTTGCCACTGCTTGGTACGCATTATCCCCCAATTCATTCTTCAGGTTTCTTAACTTCTCGTCATCCTCATCTATTACTTCCTGCCAAAAGATATCAACAGCTTCAGGTTTCTATATATCATCCACCAATTTATAAAACCACGTCCAAAATGCATATAACCACATCTGCATATGCAGTTGTACACATGCCCATGAATGCATGTCTGGTAACCAACTTTTTGAAACTTACTATTTAGGATGGAAGATAAGAACAAAATCGATTTAGATTAGTGATATACAGGAGAAGCAATACCACTACAGTTTCTTCAGTCTCAAGCTTTATCCGTTTAAACGGATGCCAATCTGGGTCCTTAAGATATTCCTCCCAAAGCTGGATAACTTCAACTGCCCAATCCTCCAGATCTTCTTGACAATATTTTATTTTCATTGCTTCCATGAACGGTTTGGTGTCAAGCTCCCCCATTCTCCTAACACCAATATGCGATCTCGTCTCTCTCAAATTCTATAAATATAATCAATTTAAGAAAAAAATCAAAGGGTGTCTTTCTGTTGTTAATGCATCCAACCATGTAACCACTCAAGCCTACCATGTCCAGTATAATCCGAGTTTATAATAATGGAAACTCACTATATGCAAAGAGTCACCTAGCTCCTCTATGAGACTGATAAGTTTCACAAAAAAATCTGTTCGACTATAAGAGATCTACTTACGCTTATCAATGCTCTTCGAGCTTCTTGAAGCTCATCATTGGTCTTCCGCTCTTGTACAACAAGATCTTGATTAAATTTATTTAAGCGCGCAAGCTCTCCTTCTTGCTCACTAAGGTCTCTGAGGAACGTCTCCACCTTGTTCACAATTTCAGAACCACCGTCCAGTTCCATGTGTCTCATCAGTCCCAGCTGTCTTTTCAGTTGCTCGACCTCCAGTTCAAGCTCTTGTTTCTGTTCAAGCTGTCTTTCTAGTGCAGCAATTCTCTTATGAAGCTTTTCCTTTTGCATCTAAGGTTAAAAACACGGCAGGACCCTGTCACATAAAGTTAAAGAGCCAGCCTTTTTTAAAGAAGGAAGCATTCCCAGACCTTGTGATCTACAGCCAATTTTTGCACTTTCTCTCTGGTCTTTTGTTGTTCCACGGCAGCTAGTTGAACGTAACTATATATAGCAGCACTCTGATAATAATGCCATTGAACAAATTTTAGAAGAAGAAAGAGGCAGTCCAGAAATTAGTTTTTAAACGAAGATGTTAGCATATACCTGTTCAAACTCTTTTGCCAATAATTTCCTTTGTGTTTCATTCTTTGCCTCACGTTTTGCTAACTCCAATTCTTTGATTTCAAGTTCTTTCATCTGAGACTCCAGCTGCACCTTTTGCTTTTCATGATCAGCAAAGATCCTATTGAAGTGATCAGTCGATTTTTGTTGTCTTCCCGTCAGATCTTCAGATGAAAAACCAAAATATGTAAAACGAAAAGAAATATGTATAGTTAGGTGATGCAACGATACTTTCTCAAAGGGATATAGTTGTTGAAGCTAGTAGGAAAATCCCACCTTCATTGTAAGCACGGAGAATCTTTTCTTTTTCTTCAGTCTCATACTTAAGTTTAATCGAATCCTTTGAATATTTTTCCTCTAACTTCTTCAACCGATTTGTTTTGCTCTCAACCATTACGTTTAGAGAGTTCATAAGCTTTTGTTCTTTCCTGGCCTCTTCTTCTGCAAACCTAGAAATACTTTTGAGGTCACCCGTCTTCCGCAAGTTTTCTCCTAAATAGTCAGCCTTATAGTAATCATCTGCATTGGCAAGCCATGCATAAAGGCTTGAGTCAGCATCACCACACAGCCAATCCTTTCTGCCATGACCATCAGCTTCATAAGCCTTCTTGAACACCAAAGCATCGTGAAGTCCATTCCAGTCTCTATTAAACTCCACTATTCCGGTTCCAGAATGACCAAAACGGTCCCACACAGTACGAACTCTTATCGGGTTGAACCCTCTTCGTATCAATTCATCCTTAAGTCTTGGTCCACTCTCTCCAGTACAAGTTAGGCCATCTTGTGACAACGTTGTGGGAATATTAACCAAAACGCCTATCCCAGCAACAGACACAAACTTCAGTTAGTAGAGAGACTATAGTGGTAAGGAGATAGGAGGACTTAACAAAAGTAAGGGTGCCAATACCTTTCCAAGGCCAGACAAGTTTCTCGAACTGATCATCATAAACCGGAAGAGTAATGCCGCCGCCGAGGGTTTCAGCAGCTCTTCTGGCTTGTAAACGCTTGGAAATTCTAGTAGTAGCGTAATGAGAAAGATCTTTAATAAGGTATTTGGCAAGAGCACGGTGGCTAGCTTTCTCAGTGAGACTTCTTTTCTTGGAATTGCTATTACCAACACCAGAAGCATGCTGAAGGATGTCAAGATAAAGACCAACCTTCTTCTTGTTGTCAGGGCAATAAGGACAGAGGAAAGTACGGTAAGAGACTTTCACTTCGAGCTTTCCACTCTTGAGCTTTTTGTACAAACTTTTCTCAAAATTACTCAAGTTGTCCTTCATCACCGCCTCCCTCACACTGTTTGTTTTTTACATCTAAGAGCTGCATAATACATTGTTATATATAAGCCTCAACCAAACACATGTTGAGCTTTGATTAGATAGATCCGAAAAAAAAACATGTTCACTGACTTCTCTAGTTAACACATCTCTATTAGTTCCACTTTCTATGAAACATGAAACATGCATGTTTGATTTCTGGGGAAATTATGAACAATGGTGGGAGTGGGATTATAATATCTCCGTAGTGGTCACTATCGGACTTGTGAAAATAGTCAAATTGATTGGAAAAAAAAGAGAAATTGGGAGAGAAAAGTTGAATCGAAGAAGACTGTTACCTGAGGAATCGGGTATAGAAGGAAGAAGAGAGAGATATGGTTAGCTCTCTCGAGAAACTTCAGCAGCTGATTCTGGAGATCATAAGATAAGGAGTATTTTATTTTTGTTATTACCAAAAAAAAATAATTTCGATTTCCTTTTTTTTTCATTGCCGAGTGAGAGAGGAGAGAAGCAGCAAGAGAAGAGAAGAGAACCTCTGTTTGTTTTACACGCGCCATGGTCGCACGTTGAAGTCGTCGCGAGAAGAAGGGATTTGTGAACCGGAGTTGAAATCATTTGATTTGCTGATTTTTCGGTTCGGTTTATCATAATTCCAGGGTTTTTTAGAATTTTTTTTTAAAAATTCTACAAGTTATTCGGTTTATTGAACAAGTCAATTGCTTTGTAAATAAAAATAGAATGTAATATTTTCCTTAAACAAAAAAAAAATAATAATTGATTCCAACGATTCATATTGATTCCAGTTTCCTATTTAGTAAAAAATACCTAGCTAAAAAAACAAAACAGCCAAAGCATTTTCTGCAAAACTACGTATCTTATATACTGATTGGGATTTTTTTGTTACGTTGTTGACCAGTTTGTTAGACATGAAGATCGTTACTTTAATGCTCATTGCCTTCGTGACCATACTCTTCTTGTCAGCTCCGATCAAAGTTGCTGGTGATTATAACATGATGGTCAAATGCATCGATGAGATTGGAATTTGCAATCGTGCCATTCATAAAGGAACCAAATTGCCTGGTTACTGTTGTGGAAAACTCGTTAAGCCACAACCATGTGCTTGTAAGTATTTTATCCAGAACCCTGTGCTACTCCCCAGACTTCTCATTGCTTGTCGCGTTCCTCATCCCAAATGTTAAAATATGTATCTACAAAATTATATAACAATAATATAGCATACTTGCAGCTTCCGATACTATTTTGTTCATGATTGTAATCAAAACTCACTAATTAATAAACCAGTCCTTTCTTTAAAAACACACACACACACACATAGAACAATTGTCTTTTTTCAAGGCTTCAAATACTACAAATTAATGAAGATTTTACAACGGAAAGAGATATCGAAACTCGTATTCGTGAGCCCTCACTTCTACCAATTTTTTCATTTGAGATTCGGTACCTTTCTTGTTCAACCACTCCATCGCTGTCTCCTTGAGCTGCAAGCAACGTTGGACTGGTGGTAACTGGCTGCATATCCATTCAACTAATGAACCTTCATTCTCTGCGAAATCCCGCAGACGCTTGTGCAAGAAGCTCGGAATCATTATCTTTTTCCTTCCCGATATACCAATGGAAGCTTCTAGATACTCTGTTCTTGCTTTGATTAGCTCGTTCACTACATCTTCTGCTGTATAGACTCTCAACTGTATCGTGTAATGTATATCAGGTGATTATGAAGAAGCATGCTTTGTTAGTTACTACGTACCTTTAGAGCAATACTTATACTTATCAAATAGGATTTGAGTGAACTTACAGCAGGTGAGGACCAATCTCCACGACAAAGCACGAACATTAGGTTCGGTTCTACGCATCTGAATCCGTACCGTTTCTGTATCCTCGCTTCGCTTTCACCAGTTGAAACCTTAAAGAAGAAAAATACATTTTAAAGATCGGTTATTACAACGCCACAAGATTACGATGTATACGAACATCCATCAGTATGAATTCTTACAGATTCCCTAGGTTCGCATGGACTCTGCAAGATAGAGTCTTCAATATCTAGAGCAGACAGTTGCATGCCTCCCACGTCAATTGTTGCCTACAACAACACAAGTCAATTAACTAATTTTGAAGTATGAACAATTTAAAAATATTTATTGTTACATATGTGTTATTTACCATGTTACTAAAAACACAATAAGCAAATATGGTCAATTTGATTAATTAAGTTTTAAGTATGAGAAATTTAATAATGTTTGTTGTTATGTATTATTTACCATTTTGAGGAGGGTAAGTAGCTTATCCTTTGATGAAGGTAGTCCGTGTTCCAGAAACCCCTGCAAACAAACAAAGTTTCAGTTCTGGAATCTTGATTTTAATTCTTTCAACTAAAGATGAATTGAGTTTTATGGAGTTACATTCATGACGCAGGCGTTATATGTATTGATCCAGAATGCCATCTTTTTCTTGTGGTTCAAGAAACTCAAATCTACTCTGCTCAACTTCTCCTTCAAAACCCTACATGTAACATGCATGGGTGTTTATATTATACAGAGATCATGGAAATAGTGTGATGATCTTACAGATAATTAATAAGTACTTTGATATTTAAGTACCTCAAATTGACAAGAGAAGTGGAACAATCGGATAAACGGCTAACATCAATGGAGGTTCGAGTGATGTGGATGAAGTTCTTGTACTCTCCTATGTCTCTAAGAGAAGCCCCCATCACAGCTCCATAAGGATCAAGATTTGAAGCGTTATGGTCATACACCGATTTGCGTTTGAAAGAAGCGTTCTTGAGGTGTGTGAGGCTCAGCTTCGAAACAGTTTTTGACCCTTCTCGTTCCCGCGATGACCTGTTGAGTTCTAAATATATTCCCATCAAGCACTTCACCAGATCCTCCGATACTACATTTGCTGTCGTCTCTTGCACATTATTTTTCTCTTGCGTTCTTGTTCCATCGGAAAAGGTCGAAGAATGGATTCTTGATGAGAACTCCATGGCTGATCCAACTGACGCATGAGTACGAGGACTGTTCGTTTGAATATCCTTGGCAACGCGATGACCTTCATAACTCTGGGACTTGGATCTGTGTTTTATATCCTCAGATCTCATCTTTATAATGTCATTGTCAGCGTCGCAAGGTAGATGATTCTGCCTTTGTAGTAGTTTTTTAGGATTCATCATCTTCTCTTCTTCTCCTTCATCAATACTGGCTTCAAGCACTTCATTCTCTTTTTTCTCACTATACACATCAAGTTTCAAGTCTTGAATTCTTTGCTCAAGACAGAGTATCTCTGCCTCAACCGTCGCTAGCTCCTCTATCAGCTCTTGAACCTACACAAACCTAACTTATATAATCAGGTTTCTAAATTCATATTCCATTTTTATTTTCAAAACGCTGCGTGTTACATACTATATATAACACTAGAGAAATGGACTTGCCTGAGGAGGAAGAAGCAGTAAAGAGAGACGAGGCTGAGACATGACGGGACCACGGTGCATATCACGTAGAGCCTTGTTTAATGCCTGCTCGTCCTCTAGCTCTCCTTGCATTTTCATCACTTCTTTTTGAAGAGTTCGCTTTTGCTTCTTCTTGATCAAATCATTCTTCTCTTCTTCGCTCTTCTGCTCATTCAGTTTTGATGATGGCTGCAACCAAACCGATCAGAACAAAAGTATATATTCTTCTCTTCTTGATCAATTCAAAATCAATTGCCAACGAAGGGATTTAATTATGCATAATTTAGGTTCATCTCTTTGTTGAGTTTCAAATACCACCAGATATATGAGTTTGACTTACTTGCGGTAGGAGCTGAGGGTGACGACGATGATGATCAAGAAGAGCCGCGACGCTAACGCCATTTTGATCTTTGGTTTCGTCTTCCACAAGTAAGTCTTCCAGCTTCATTTTTGTGTTGTTTTGGAAATCGAGATAAATGAAGATAATGATGAGAAGATATATAACAGTCGTGCCTGCAATCAAGTCTTGTGTTGTTGATTCACCTACCTATTGGTTTGGGTCTTTTGTTTTTTAAGGATTATTATGAGAAAGTCGTCATGACGTGAAAGCCATGATGAACACAAATTAAAAGAGTCTGATTCTGGTTAGAGAAGAAATTTCAAATTTTTAATAAAATAAAAACCTTTTTTCCTTATTCTTTAATAATACAGCTCAACATTGGTTTACCAATTTTCGTTTGACTAATTATAAAATTTTTAGTCTTGACTTCTTTAATTCTTATAAACATATCAATTAGAATAAAACTTTGTATTAGGTTAACAATTTCGGTCTTGGTTTGAGATCGGTTAAATTAAAATTCCGGTCCAACCGAAACCTATTACAATAGCGTTACACAGTAGTCCATTTTAGTTTCCCGCTATACTGAAACTGGATTTCCCGCCAACGTAAAAAGCCGCAATCCGATAACTCTCACTCTTTGAGGATTTCAGTCGCTTTCCGATTGTAGAAGATCGGAAGAGATTAATCTGATCGTCAAGGAATCACCCAAAATCTAACCAGGTAAACTCGAACTCATATCACAAATCTAGAACTAGGGTTTCTCTCTTTACTTACTGTAATTGTCCCCAGATTTTGCGAAATTTTGCTTGTTAGATTAGTTGATATGTTTTGAATTATACCCTTTTTTTTGCTGATTCATGATGCTGCTGAAATTGGAAATGGATATGTTCTAGAAAAAGAAAAAAAACGAAGAGAAATTTTCGTGTAGACAAGGTGTTTGATTAAATGTCTCTACGAATGATAATTTTAAACTCTTTTGTTTTTGGGCTACTGAGACGAGCTAGGTTTTACGCCCTTTGATAATTTTGAAACTTCCTCAGCTTTGTTTTAACATGCTCTTTAGATTTTAGATGGTTTTTGCATTTTGTCTCTATTTTTTATCTGAGTTTCTCTGCCTTCTCTGTATTATCCCACAAGTTAGTAATCTTATACAGTCGTTTCTATTTCCATTTAGATCGGAAAGCTGAGATTTTTTTTTAGATACAACCATGGCTGGCCAGACTGATCCTCATATCTCACTATTTTCTCCACAAGAGGTTCTTCTTCTCTCCTCTATGCTTGTATGTGTTCCTTCATGAACTGTCTGCAATGGTATAATTGGTTAGCTATTCATACCAGGTTGAGTTTATGGCAGAGGACGAACTTGTGGAGATTGTTCCCAATATGAACATGGAGCAACTCAATTTCATCAGTGTAATAATCTCTCTTGTTTTTATACAATCCACTGCCATCGAAACCTTTTTGTTAACCATGTGCTTAATATGTGACTTAATAATGACAGGGGGATTTCGGCCTGTTCATTCCTCAGATTCCGACCAAGGTGCCTCTGTGGCTTGCAGTGGCACTGAAGAGGAGAGGAAAATGCTCTTTCCGGCCTCCGGGATGGATGTCTGTTGGTAAGACACAAAACTGCACATTTATCAGATTAAAAATTTCAATGTTAAAAGGGAATGTAGATAGATGCTTAAGTGTTGTTAACTATTGTTGTTGCTTCTTTGATTGTGAACTAGACAATTTGACTCAGATCTTGGAAGCAGAACGGGAGTCTCAGTCGACTTTTCAGGCATTACCATTTAGTTACGTGGAAATTGCCAGACTACTTTTTGACCAGTAGGTTCTTAAACTCTTCTTGTTTCTTTGCTCTCCCCCCTTGCATTTATAACATCCGGATTTGCTGATGAGTATTTTAAAAATCTCACTCTTGGCAGTGCACATGACGATATTCCAGACAAATACATGGTAATTTCGTACATCTGCTGGGTTTTGTCTTCCATTCTAACCATGTGTTTTGAATCTTCGAAGCGTTTACAGCTGTTGATGATATTTGTATAGGTGAGATCCCTGGTTGAGGATATCAGAGATGTGCGGCTTCACAAACTTGAGACTAACTTAGGATCATTTCAAGGTACATCTGCAGTAAAGGTAATTGTTTTTTTTTATTGCTTCTTCTTGCCGTTACCTTTAACTCATTACCTCTCTCTAAAGTGATTCCAATAATAAGCGTATCCGTAATTTGAGAATGTAGATCTCTAATGTATCGGCAATGGAAGTGAACATAGTCCGCCCATTTGTGAGAAGAGCCTTAGAAGCTTTTTATAAGCATGACAAGCCTGAGGCTGATGTAGGCAGAGATACTAGAAGTAGCAGACAACAGCGTGAAGCCAACAATGAACCAAGGGTAAGGCTCTTCACACTCCTCACTCAATTTTTTCTCTTTTTAAAAAAAAGACAAATACAAACCGCAACACATGTTTTACAGAGACCTCTAAGGCAACGCTAGAGAGCTTCCTACGTCCTTGCCTAAGTGAGATAAAGTCAGGTATCTTCTGTGCCAATGTTGGTCGAGCTCCAACACCAGCAACATGTATTAGTATAATATAAATGTATGCCTTGTTTCTCCTCTGAACTGGTACATACTCTTGGTATTAAGCTCATCTTTGCGTTCACAACTAAATATTCACTTTAATGTAGAGGTAAGATGGAAAATGAGTTTGTTTGGGTAAAAAATGGTAACAAGATGGTTTTCATATTGTTTCATTTAAAGTACGTGGAATAAACCAATGTTAGCAATATCGACCAGCATACGTCTGCAGACTGCAAATATGAGTCCAGTGAACCACCTGGTTTAATGAGAATATGAGATCATCTAATTATGAAACTGAAGGATTTTTCGAATTGAAGAGAATATTTAGGGATGGTTCTGATTTAGATAACCATATGTTGAAAACTTCACATGTGGAGTCAAAGTTTTATACTAAAAATAGTAAACATACTGATTTACTAAGACACGCAATCATATAATTAAGCATTCATTTCAGTTAAGATTAATAATGAACGTAGCCGCCTTTTCGTCCATATCCATCACAAACTGGAACTACGCTTCTCTGTTTCTTCATGCTACAATCAGTGATAGATACGTACTCCCTCTTCTTCACGTTGATCTCATTCTTCTCTATCCTTCCACCTATTCCGATGTCCGTCGCCGTCAAGAATCTCTCCGCCGCTTCATCCTCTTCATCTCCGGCGATTCCGGTTAAAGTCATCCCTCTCCAGCATCCCGATTCCACCTCTTCTGATCCTCGCTGTCACTCAGTTCCCTTCAATAATTTCTTCTCCCGATGGACGGCGAAGATTAAGCGTATGACGTTAGTCGACTGGATTGATACGATTTTTCCTTGCTTCCTTTGGATTCGGACTTACCGTTGGCAACAATACTTTAAGCTTGATCTTATGGCTGGTATCACCGTCGGTATCATGCTTGTTCCTCAGGTAATTTTCTGTTTCTTTGTTCTCTATTGATTCATATACTTACTCTTTTTTTTTTGGTTTTGTTGGTTCTATTGATTTCTTTGATGGATTTGAGCAGGCAATGTCGTATGCAAGGTTAGCTGGGCTTCAACCAATATACGGTTTATGTGAGTTCATTGTGATACAAACCCTTTTTATGAATTCATCATTGTTATACTAAAGTTACTCCCACCTTTTTGCTTTTAGTTATTAATCTTGTTTTGATGCAGACTCCTCATTTGTGCCGGTATTTGTGTATGCTGTGTTCGGTTCATCCCGTCAGCTAGCAGTTGGACCTGTAGCATTAGTTTCCCTTCTAGTCTCTAATGCCTTGAGTGGTATTGCTGATCCATCTGAAGAGTTATACACTGAGCTTGCCATTTTGTTGGCTCTTCTCGTTGGAATATTTGAATGCATCATGGGGCTCTTGAGGTAATTTTATAGTCTTTTTATAACTTACTTGTGCAAGTAAGTCGTGTGTTTATTGTAGTGTGTTAGAACAAGCAAGTCGTTCGTTTGTTTTTTCCAACTCCAGGCTTGGATGGCTTATTCGTTTCATAAGCCACTCAGTCATATCTGGATTTACAACTGCTTCAGCTGTTGTGATTGGGTTATCCCAACTGAAATACTTCCTGGGATATAGCGTTTCTCGGAGCAGCAAGATTGTGCCTTTAATTGAGAGTATAATTGCTGGAGCTGATCAGGTGAAACTTTGTCTCAGCTGATATTTAGATACTCTGTTACTTTTTTTCTTAATGTCTTTAAATTGGTATGTATCAGTCTGATCTACACTTTTATTTTCGTTTTTCGTCTTTCTCAAAATTACTAGAGATATGGTCTGCAGATTCATTTTGGGGTTGCAATTCTTTGTGGTTCAACATACTTCTACTTGCATAACTTTATCTATCTTTTCTGTTTTGCAGTTTAAGTGGCCACCTTTCTTGTTGGGATCCACCATTCTGGTGATCCTTTTAGTAATGAAGCATGTGGTATGAGCATTTTTTCTTCACTGTGTTAGCAAGATAGTTCGTGCTTTCCCTTACTTTTATTATGCTAAGGCATTGTGTTCAAACTGCAGGGAAAAGCAAAGAAAGAACTTCAGTTTGTACGAGCAGCAGGACCACTCACAGGGCTTGCTCTTGGTACAACCATTGCAAAAGTGTTCCATCCACCTTCCATCTCGCTGGTCCGATTGCTAAAGAATCAACTGTTCTTATACTTTTCCTCATTGAAGGAAGCTTCATATATTGTTGTGTTTGCAGTAATTGCAAAGTTTATAGGATTTCTCAGGTGGGAGATATACCTCAGGGCCTTCCAGAGTTTTCATTCCCAAAAAGTTTTGATCATGCAAAATTATTGCTTCCAACAGCGGCTCTCATTACTGGTGTTGCCATCTTGGTGAGACATCATCGTCACTAACTTCTTCCTTGTGGACTTATGCGAAGTGCAGCTGAGCCTAAATCATGAAATTTGTCAATGGATGGATATGGCTTAAGACATGGAGTAATCTGACTTCTTGAGAAACATGAGAGCGAGTTTCTTGATTAGGTTTAGCTGCAGTTTGCGCATGTTTTGTGTTTCCTGATGTGCTAGTTTGATTTTTTATCCAGGAATCTGTAGGCATTGCGAAAGCACTAGCTGCGAAAAATAGATACGAGTTGGATTCAAATTCAGAGGTATTAACCCTATAGAATAACGAAAGTTAAGTACTAGCCCATTTGATTCCTTTAAAATTGTTGTTGTACTTGGTTCTTTTAATCTCAACATTTCATCTAACTATTTCTCCCGTGACTTAACAGTTGTTTGGTCTTGGTGTTGCAAATATATTTGGGTCATTATTTTCTGCGTATCCGACTACAGGTATGTTTATCTTAACTCTTGAGATGAGCAAAGCCATAACCAGTAAATGTAATGTGTGTTCTTTTTCTATTAATAACTTCAAAATATAAGTGATGATATCAACTTCTCAGACTAAATTTGATGAATCTGCTAATGCTTTCCTATATGTATCATATAGGATCCTTTTCTAGGTCAGCGGTGAATAGCGAAAGTGAAGCTAAGACTGGCCTATCAGGCCTTATAACAGGAACCATCATTGGATGTTCTCTATTGTTCTTGACCCCAATGTTTAAATATATACCACAGGTAAGTCTAGGATCTAATTTTCTTCTACTTCACATGAAATTTCTTAAAATCTGAAACTCTGGAAAACACTGAAACTGAAATATGGCTTCTAACTCCTTCCTGTTTCTCAAATTTTTAGTGTGCTTTAGCAGCAATAGTGATATCTGCAGTAAGTGGCTTGGTAAGTTCAAATCAACCCACCAGAAAGAATCTAGCATGTGTACCGCTGCCGTTGGTTACTGAGCAATAAATATTCACATTTACTCTTTCTGGATGGTTTACCATATATTAGGTGGACTATGAAGGGGCAATCTTTCTGTGGCGTGTGGACAAGAGAGATTTTACTCTCTGGACCATCACTAGCACCACCACTTTGTTCTTTGGAATAGAGATAGGGGTCCTCATTGGTGTGAGTATGTTCAGATTCACTTAACTTTATATCTTCAGCCGATCATGTCTCTTTGTTATATGAAGGAGCGATGGTTGAAAAGTACGATAAACTATATGAACTGTGCAACGCTCTCTAAGAACTCACAGAGTTGCAATGCTTGGAATTTCAGGTTGGTTTTTCACTTGCATTTGTTATCCACGAGTCTGCAAACCCCCATATCGGTAAATTAAGTTTATGTGCAATTACCTCTCTGTCTAAATTTCAGTGTTTTGTTTCTTAGAATGGCTTTAAACTCATCTTCTTGATTACACTTCATTACATATGATTTGGCAGCTGTCTTGGGGCGTCTTCAAGGGACCACTATATACAGAAACATAAAGCAGTATCCGGAGGCATACACTTACAACGGGATTGTGATTGTTCGAATCGATGCTCCCATATATTTTGCAAACATAAGCTACATCAAGGACAGGTGAAACTGACATTTAGTTCCTGAAACGCCTTGTGTTATGATCCACATTTTTGTGAGTTAAAGACAACAACAACACCGTGTATCAAAATTGCAGGCTACGAGAATATGAAGTAGCTATCGACAAACGCACAAACAAGGGGCCAGATTTGGAGAGGATATACTTTGTTATCCTGGAATTGTCTCGTAAGTCCAACGTTTTTTGAATCAGGTTCCTTACGTGGTTAATCGATAATGGTTTTGGGATGTAACGCAGCTGTCACATACATAGACTCAAGCGCCGTGGAAGCTATTAAAAAATTGTACGAGGAGTATAAAACAAGAGACATTCAGGTTCGAACCTGAAACCATCATCATTCTTGTTCCTTATTTGGAAACAAAAAAAAAAACCTTGACGATATTTGTCAATGGAGCCAGCTTGCGATATCGAACCCGAACAAAGAGGTTCTATTGATTCTGGCAAGATCAGGCATTGTGGAACTTATTGGCAGAGAATGGTTCTACGTGAGAGTACATGATGCAGTCCAAGTTTGTCTTCATTACGTCGAGACACCACCCACAAATGTTGAAGAAGAAAGCAGCAATAATACAAGCTTATGGAGAAGGAGTAGCGCTAAAANAAACATAAGCTACATCAAGGACAGGTGAAACTGACATTTAGTTCCTGAAACGCCTTGTGTTATGATCCACATTTTTGTGAGTTAAAGACAACAACAACACCGTGTATCAAAATTGCAGGCTACGAGAATATGAAGTAGCTATCGACAAACGCACAAACAAGGGGCCAGATTTGGAGAGGATATACTTTGTTATCCTGGAATTGTCTCGTAAGTCCAACGTTTTTTGAATCAGGTTCCTTACGTGGTTAATCGATAATGGTTTTGGGATGTAACGCAGCTGTCACATACATAGACTCAAGCGCCGTGGAAGCTATTAAAAAATTGTACGAGGAGTATAAAACAAGAGACATTCAGGTTCGAACCTGAAACCATCATCATTCTTGTTCCTTATTTGGAAACAAAAAAAAAAACCTTGACGATATTTGTCAATGGAGCCAGCTTGCGATATCGAACCCGAACAAAGAGGTTCTATTGATTCTGGCAAGATCAGGCATTGTGGAACTTATTGGCAGAGAATGGTTCTACGTGAGAGTACATGATGCAGTCCAAGTTTGTCTTCATTACGTCGAGACACCACCCACAAATGTTGAAGAAGAAAGCAGCAATAATACAAGCTTATGGAGAAGGAGTAGCGCTAAAAACTCATCATCACCCGACACAAACCTTTTGAAGGAACCATTGGTGTAAAGAGAGAACTAAGACATTCAATACTCATTGTTTCTTAAGCATATATATGTATAGAAAACAACAATGGAAATTGGAAGCCATAAGATTCATTCATTGATGTTAAAATCTGAAGCCATAAGATAAGATTCATTGATGTTAAAACGAAGCCATAAGCGATAAGATGATTAGAAATTAACCTAATCTCGAATCGAAACTCCTATTACGAAAAAAAAAAGCTATAATTACGGGCAAAAGTAGACTTGGAAATGCATCAGCCGCCTTAATTAGGGTTTGGGTTTGGGTTGAGCATCTTTGTCGTTGGGAAGAAGAAGATCCTCCTCCTGCTGATTCCCAGAATCATGAGCTAGTTTCAATTTGGCCTCGTCGTCTAATTGGAGAACCATACGGTCCCTCAGCCTCGACAACCTATCATACGAGGCTTGTAACTCCTCCGCATTCATCGAATGGATTCGCTTCATACCTTCCTCCCACCAAAACCCTTTAGACGAGCCATCCTCTTCCTCCACCGCATCATCCTCTTCCTCCTCCGCATCATCCTCATCCTCGTCTTCTTCATTTTTCGCTGGATCAGAATCCGCGAGGAAAGTTTTAACAACGCCGTCGACAGAGGGATAGCCGAAGGAACACATAGATCCATCCGAAGAAGATGGAGGAGTGAAGAAAATGGCGATTTTGGTGGAGGGATCTTCGGAGACGAGTTTTGCTGCTTCACGGAAGAGATCGTCACGTAGTTCTTCGAAATTGACGGATCCTGCTGTTTCTTCTTTGTTGTTGTTGTCGACCTTGTCCATCTCCGTCGTCTTCTCGACCTTCTCCTCTACCTTCGCCGTCTCCGTCGTCTTCTGTCTCTTGGCATCTCTATCTCCTCCCATTGTTTGTTGTACCGTTTCGAATATTCGATTTCTAACACTCTATTTTCTTTTTGTTTGCTTTCATACTGTTTATATATAAAGATGATCATGACACACTAACCGACTTCAAAGCGGAACAACACATCCAAATCGTTCGATGCTCCCTCCATTCATCCACGTGGACGGTTGAGATGATTTTTGTGACTGAAGTCGGTTAGATTAAATTAAAATGGTAATATAAATCCAAAAAAAATAAACATGAGATAATCTACGTTTTGATCAGATGTTAAAAAAAAAAAAAAAAATCTTATTATATCTGTCCAAAAAAAAAAAATCTTATTATATCAAAGATAGGATTGGTGTAACGGTAGTAGTAGTATTTAATTACTAAAATTATTAACTTTTCCCTTACCATATCAAAGATACTAATTTTTTTTCTCAAAACCAAATTCGAACCGGACTGGAAGTCCAAGTGCAACATGTAACAAGGCCAGGGTATACACAATATTAGAAAAATTAGTTCATTGTATAAAAAGGTAATATTATTAGTCAAATCCCTTTCCACCATTTCGACTTGTTACGGGAGTAAGAGAAGTAATTGACGTAAATTGTTTTGGTTGGATAATTAACAAAGGTTTCTAGTTAGAATTGTGGTCAGCAAATAAAAAATACCTAGTCATAGTTATATTACAACTAGGTAAACAAAATAAAGCATTCACTATCAGTGGGTGTTTCAAGTTGTATTTGCATGTGCATGTATAATACAAGATGTCGAGATTGTTTTTTTTTTTTTTTTTTTTTTNTAACTTATAGAATAAATCTTCAGACCTTTGGAGGGGTCTGAGACTAATCTCTTTGGGGAAGGGCATCTCACGGGTAGGATCTTCCGGTTATGCAAATGGGCCATAAGCAATGGGCCCATATCCATGTGACCAAAGGGATAAAGCTAAGCAATTTTGCGCTTGAGGAGAATCGATCTCTTGCCTAGACCAACATGACGACTCTTCCACCAAGGCTAGAACCACTAGCCCACCACCTCATGGTTTAGATGTGGAGATTGTTGCTTCCAATAAATTGTTTGTTACTTGAAGGGTGTGTCATCTTTGATATAATTTGTGGGATGCTATCATTGTAGTACTATTATCATGTGACCAAGAAGATGCAACTGCCTAAATTTGGTAAGTTCTTCACTTGTTTCTACGAATAAAAGTCAAGTTAGTGCCTATCAGAGCTTGTTTATCGGGGGGTTCATAAGAGAGTTTTTAGTGTTTTGTTGGAAAAAAATTAATCAGAAAAAAAGAAAAAATGCAAGGGAGCCTCTTATATAGAAACCCCAATTCTGTTCTAAGAGACGAAACGTGTCAACCTGCTGTTGGCCAGGAAAAATAATAGAGAAGGGGAAAAAAATTTGGCTTGCAATTAATTTTAGATTTTATTTGTTTCGTCTCTCTCCCTCTTTCTCTCGCTATCGAAGACTCGAAACGACAAAGGCGAGAATTTGGAGTCGAAGGTTCTGGAGGAAGAGGAGATGCGTAACGGAGGCGAAGGAATGACTCGGCCGTGTCCCATCGTGATGCTTGAATCGTCTCCGTGACATGAAGCAGGCGATTTGAATTCGGAGTCCACTCAATCGGAAGAGATTGAGTCAATTGGAATCAGAGGGTAAGTTTCTCAATACAATAGATTGTAATCCCGATTAGTGTTTTATGATTAGGGTTCTTTGATTTCGGATCCCAATTTATGGTTATTTTAAGTGATGCCTTTGATCGATGATCACGATCTCCTTGGAAGAGACAGTTTTTGATATTCTTGTGATCGCCTTATATTATTAGCAAATGATGTTCTCTCTTTGGTGTTGTTGTTGATGGTTCTGTTCTGATATGGGTGTGTGTTAATGTTATGATCTCGTTTTGATTCTGTCTTTCATGTGTGTTGATGCTATCTGATTGATTTATCATCAGTGTCTTGTGGGGACTTCCTTTTCTCCTTGTTTTTTGTCAACCGGTGGTCTTCATGGTTAACCTCCTGGTCGTCTCGGATGCAGAGGGATTTGAAGTTCTCCTCAAGAAAACGATCAATGTCGGACAAGGTGGCGGCGTGAGCGGAGTCCTGGTAAACGGGTTTGTCTTTGTTGAACCTGGTCTTGCTGTTGCGTCGTCTGTGCTTGAAGGAGAAGGAGAGCTTCTTGGGATGCTTACTAAGCACCCAATTCTTAGAGGATGAGAAAGAATGGGAAGACGAGAGTTGCAGCTTCTCTGTCTCTCGTTTGATCTTTGACAGGTAACCATGCAGCGATTTCTGCAACGGGTTTGGCATATCTATCCTCGGATTGGTTTGCTCTACAAACAACTACGCATGATGAAAACAATCTCTCAGATTCTATTCTCTTTTTCTTTGGTGATTGATATACGCAGGAAGGGAGGAATGGTAGCAGGGTTAATTAGTCAAAATCTGAAACTGTTGTTCAACGCTTTTACGTTGTTGGTAATCTCATTAATTAATAGCAAGTTATTTTCTTCATTCTTTGTGGTGCATATGTCTACTCTAATGATATGCGCAGGAAGGGAGGAATGATCAATGCAACGTCTCCCTCGTCTCCAGCCTAATTAGTGTCTTCTCTTAATACTTTACTCTAATGATCTCTTTTAAACTCTTTGCTTGTAAAGAAGAGGAAACATGTAGTTGTTGGTTTTATTGGGCTTATTCTGTTATCAAGTTTGCATATTCTCATTTGTATAAGTTAGAGAAAACAAAAAATGAGAGTAGTAAAAAAAAACATAAATGGCCGCCCATACATCTCTCCACCAAAATTTACTTATTTCTTTCTTCACAACAATAGTCAAGAAATCTCAAATATTGCTAAACCATTGTCAATTCGTGGTTTTCTATAAACATTGTTAATGTTGCTGTAATGTTTTCTCACCATTTTGTGTAATATATGTGCTCCATATTAGTTGCCTATGATTCTCATTTACAAATCTTTAACAAAACAGATGAAGAACCTCTGTTTTCAAAGTTTTTCAGAAACAAAAAATATAATTCTAGTTTTGTATCTTTGAAAATTAATTAAAATGCAATATTTTTAAATTTTATAAAATCTTAAATGTTTACACATTTATACCATTTCTGTTCTATTTAAAATTTAAAAAAACAATATTTTAAAAAATAAGAGACCCAAAATAAGAACCTACCAATAAAAGAGAAAATTTTATCTAAGAGATCATGGATTCTTATATTCCAAACAGTACACAATTAATTCATAAAAAAATTAAGAACTCCCCTTATATGAACCTCCCAATAAACTTGCTCTCACTATCATATATATTGTTTTACCTGAAAGTGACTGCAACGCGCAGCCCACAGTGATGGAGATTAAAGACTCCGTCAACGTGTAATGTGTAGTTTTACTATAAAATTAAGAAGGTTTCGTCGATGTTTTGGACTTTTCATAGTTTGTAAAAATAGACACGTACGTTGGATAAAACATTAAAATAGGAAGAGAGAGAGAGAGAGAAAGTCTTCACGAGTAGTTGGAAATTTTCAATGCCATGAATTAATATTTGAGTCATTATAACATTAACGCTATACGCTACCTTATAATTCGTTCTCGAAATCTTGATTTCCTTTTAAAAAAAAGTTGATCATGACCCAGCCGCCTCGTATCTATAATTGAAGTTAAATTTTGTTTTGTCAACATTCAAAGAATCATAGTTAAAGATTTGGACACGTCTATTTCCATGTCTCCCACGTTATACATATTCTTGACTATTTTTGCAACTCCTGTGACCTGTCATAGAAAAAGTCAAGCATTGTGTATACAGTACATCAAAATAAGAGGTAGAGAATATGATTGATTAGTGCACACCGTTTAATTCCGCAACTCGAGCAACGTATTTTCAGACGACCACCAAAACTTCCACGGCCTTATGTCCATTCATCACGTAAAGATATATTTACAAAAGTGTTTTATTTTGAGTTCTCACCGCTTACATAAAGAATTAAAACTCAAAAAATAATAGTGTACTTTGTGATGCTTATATGGTCTTCTAAAACTAGTGTTCTTCTACCAAATTTAGCACACAGTTTCATACGTAGAAAATTATATTATTACTATTCACTAGCTTGTAGATATGGATAATTCCCAACACAAATCAACATCTAACCTAACATTGACAGAAAAGGAATATAAAATTTTAAAACAAACCTTCAAAAATACTGTTTCTTTCCCATAGCCATACTCCACAGACATATCAAACTATAAACTATCAGAAAACTTGACGTGATTTAACACACATATTAATTGAATATTGGATACTAGCTACTATATATATATCCTTGATGCGTACAAAAAAATGGAAAAAGAAAACCATTCGAGGAAAATGAAGACTAATCTTTTGCTGTTTCTCCTCTTCTCACTTCTTTTATCACTTTCATCAGCCGAGCAATGTGGTCGTCAAGCCGGAGGAGCACTCTGTCCCAACGGTCTATGCTGCAGTGAGTTCGGATGGTGCGGTAACACCGAACCATACTGTAAGCAGCCTGGCTGTCAAAGCCAGTGCACTCCCGGCGGTACTCCTCCCGGCGGCGACCTTTCTGGTATCATTTCAAGATCTCAATTCGAAGATATGCTTAAGCATAGGAACGACGCTGCTTGTCTTGCTAAAGGTTTCTACACTTACGACGCCTTTATCAACGCTGCAAAGTCCTTCCCTGGCTTCGGTACCACCGGAGACACAGCCGCAAGGAAGAAGGAGGTCGCCGCCTTCTTCGGCCAGACTTCCCACGAAACCACAGGTAAGTTTTGATTAACAATTAGATCTATCTAGAAAAGATCTACAGACTACATAATTAAACGCAAATAAACAATCAAGAAACTTACGAATATTCCTCCAAATTAATTACATTACTAAATAATGTAAAGTTGTGACTATTTATTGATGAAACGGATGGTTACATTACACGTGTAGGTGGGTGGCCAACAGCACCGGACGGACCATATTCATGGGGCTACTGTTTCAAGCAAGAACGTGATCCTTCTTCAAACTACTGTGAACCAAGTGCCGCGTGGCCATGCGCACGAGACAAACGCTACTACGGACGAGGACCGATGCAGCTGACGTGGAACTACAACTACGGTCAATGCGGAAGAGCCATAGGAGTTGACTTACTCAACAACCCTGACCTCGTAGCCAACGACGCAGTGATCGCTTTCAAAGCAGCGATTTGGTTCTGGATGACTGCTCAGCCTCCCAAACCGTCGTGCCACGCTGTTATCGTCGGCCAATGGCAGCCGTCAGACGCTGACCGTGCCGCCGGGAGACTACCAGGTTACGGAGTGATAACGAACATCATTAACGGTGGATTGGAGTGCGGACGTGGTCAAGACGGGAGAGTAGCGGATCGTATAGGGTTTTATCAGAGGTATTGTAACATATTTGGGGTTAATCCTGGAGGTAACCTTGATTGTTACAACCAAAGGTCCTTTGTTAACGGCCTCCTCGACGCTGCTATTTAATAAGGAGTATATATTATATTATGCATCTTTAATTACCGTGATTGAATAATGCTGATATCAAAAAAATAATATATATGCAGCTTTGTATCAAAACAATTATAGAAGACAAATAAAACACTGTCCAAGAAGTTATTCCCTTTGATGTTTAAGATTTTTTTTTTTTCAAGATTGTATGCTACATTTTTTTTAATAGGATGCTACATTTAATTTAATTTGATGTTTTAGGATTTTTAATATTCTGCAGTACTTTCTCTTATTTCTTGTTTTTTCTAATTAAATAAATATTATGTTTTCAATGCAAAAGAAAGATAAAAAAAATATAATTAATTTGATAATTAAACTTTGTGCTTAAAAATAAAAAATATTATTATATAAACCTTGATGACAAAATTACTCATTAACAAGATCGTGACACGTGTCAAATATATTGATTAGATGTTGACACGTGTCAAATATATTGATTAGATGTCGACACATGTCTAATTCTATTTGGATTTCCAATTTTTTTTGTGGATGTTAANTGCTGACCGTGCCGCCGGGAGATTACCAGGTTACGGGGTGATTACGAACATCATTAACGGTGGATTGGAGTGCGGACGTGGTCAAGACGGGAGAGTAGCGGATCGTATAGGGTTTTATCAGAGGTATTGTAACATATTTGGGGTTAATCCTGGAGGCAACCTTGATTGTTACAACCAAAGGTCCTTTGTTAATGGCCTCCTCGACGCTGCTATATAATAAGTAAGGAGTATTGTATTGTATCCAATACAGATAAAATATCAGACGAATAAAACTCTTTTCCACGAAGTTACCATTATTTATATGACTGCTGCAATAACTTGGTTTGTCTTTCCAATAACAGTAGTTTTGTTGCAATTTTGTTATATGTGGGCCTTTAAATGGGCTCTGGTAGATGAGATTGCATAGACAAAAAAAAGTGTGTAGATAGATATACTTCGAATACAAGTAAAGGTGTTTGACAATTTCTATGCAACTCTGCCGACACGTTTCGTAGAACGTGCCACTATCTCCAGCATCATTTTCGAGTGTAAAAGATAGGCGGTGGCTTAACCACACCGGTTGAGGCCGAATCAAACCAATCTAAAACTCAAATCGATACTTTTTTTTTTTTTTTTTTTTTTTTTTTAAAAAAAAAAAAAAAAAAATGCATCCCAGTCAAATAGTAAGTAGTAAAAAATGTGTTCACTAATTGAAGTAAAATTAAAACAGTGTACCAACTAAACCAGCACCAAACCAATTTGAACAAATTTTATCCGGTACACGGCGAATTAACTGTAGATGGATAAATTCCAAACATTTACGAATTGACATGTCGACGACTGAAACGAAAAATATCTAAAAATACAGCACCGAACCCAAATAAAGGTTGCGAATAATGAGAAGCCGTTTCTTACTCTTTTTCTTCATCGTTGTTTCTTTTATTTCTGTTGTAAGTTATTTACACATGACAAAAATGCTAATCAGTTATTCTTCTTTAGTTGTATTTCTAACTCCATCCAATTAGACATATATATGATATGTTTATGACTTTTTCATGTTCCTTGAACATTTGTGTAATATTTCTCCAATTACTATATCCAACATATTTTTGTCATGTGTAAATAACTTGCAACAAAAATAAAAGATCTTACATTTTATTTTTGAGTAAACTAACCATTGCCTATCTTGCATCTCTCCATTCATTATTCTTCTTGTATAATATGAATGAGAGAAACATCTTCTAATATGATCTCTTGGAAAATGATAATCAGTTGGAAGTTTTGTCACTGGATCTTTTTCAACCAAAAAATCTCTCAGCTTATTATCAATTTTTTCTCAATTTTCAGGATTACTAACATTCCGTGAGATTTGATATTCCTTAAAATCACCAGCTTTCTTATCTTCATTTTTATTCTCTTTCCTATTTTCATTATCATTCATATTCTCTTCACAATGATGTTCATCTCTGACTGCATGTTCACTAATATTTCTATCTTGGATATTTTCAGGTACAACATCCTCATTACTGTTGTTTTTGTTGATCTCCTCTGAAGTCTCATCAATTTTAGAAGTTTCAGTTCGTTTAATATACCTTAACATCGAATTGGCTAGAGACTTTGTAAGTGCTTCTTGTCTCTTCTTTTCTCTTATTTTTTTAGCACCACCTTTCTCACTTCTTATTATTTTAGAAGACATTTTACTGAAAAAATATATATTAATTAGCATAAACATACTTAAATGAAGAAGAATGTAACTAAGATGCACACGATACAACAATATTTATATAATTGAGGTGTCGACTGGTTCTCCCGCTACTTCCCGCAAACGCTGCGTTTGCGAGTGGTAGCGGTTGCTAGCGATTGATGCCAATCACACAAACCACTTCCAATCGCTCCCACCCGCTCCCAATCGCTCCCAACCACTGAATTCCAAAAGCTGCTTTCCGCAAGTGTTTGCGGTTGCGGGCGTTTGCGTTTGAAATTTTTTTTTTCTGAAAAAACTTGAAACAAATCAGTGATAATGATATATTTTTTATATATATCTTTTACCTAACTATTTTATTCATTAAGTATGAGAGAAAATGAACTACAGATACGATTGAGAATATTAAAAAATAAACAATTG
Source organism: Camelina sativa (assembly GCF_000633955.1). Classification (NCBI taxonomy): domain Eukaryota; kingdom Viridiplantae; phylum Streptophyta; class Magnoliopsida; order Brassicales; family Brassicaceae; genus Camelina; species Camelina sativa. The sequence continues at coordinate 5,387,282 of NC_025699.1, read as the reverse complement.
GAAGAAAATAAGATTTCAATTAACAATAACCCAAGAAAACTTGATGTAAATTTAATGGCACATCGCACATAAGTTCAAAAAAATCTAAATAAATATAATATTTCATCAAAAATTTAAGAAAATAAGATTATTTGTGAAAAATATAAAAACAAATCACGAGTGACTCTTCTCAACTCTCGCTTGATCATAACTACTGATGCAAATACTGCCCCACGGAACTTATTGAGTGTGTGAGATTTAAGAAAGAAGATCTACGATCTAAAACATATGTTTAGTCATTTATCAAATTACTTGATTAAAGTTTTGGTAAAAATTCAAATGCATAAAGTAATAATCACTATGAAATTTATTTGTTTTTTTAATAATTATTTTAGTATTTTTAATGAATTTTAATTATAAATCAAGTTTAATAAAGTTTTTGATATTTTAAAACATATATATAATTATATATCACATTTATTTATGTTCCAACCGCTATTGCACCCGCTGGTCAACCAGTCGTAAACCTCCCGCAAATGCACCAATTTTAAACCGCTAAATCAATCGTTCAAAACGCTTAATAACGCTTAAAACCGCAATCGTCTGCTTCTGCAATCTCCCGCAACCGCAACCGCAACCGCAGCGTTTGAACCAGTCAAGCCCTGAATATGGGGCTCTGGTCGCAAAACGTTAAAACTATATCATAGATAATCACAATAAAAAGAAAAAACTTACCTAATAAAATCCAAATTTATATGATGAATTCTTAAATAGGTATAGGATCTAGAGGCAAAATTGATTATTTGAGAACGAAAAGAATGGTGAATTCAAAACCAGAGAAAGAAATAGATAATATTGTACAAGAAGAGAAAGGATGTTCAGTAGAGAGGATAGAGGAAGAACATAAGATGGAAGAAGGAAGAAGAATCTATGATTGCTATTTGCTAGGGTTAATTGATTATTTCTTTTTTCTATATTCGTTTTCTAAACACTAATAATTTATAAGATACTAGGTAGAAGCATTACGCCGCATGCATAGGCCATAGCTCTCCTTCAATCTAAGGATAGCATAAGTAGGAAAAACAGCTAGTTCCCCTACAAACTAAGTTACTTTGAATCTATTATATACACTTTTAAAATATGGCAAAAGCCAATAAATCTATGGATGTCGTTAGTTAAACCATTAATGTAGCTAACTAGGATACTACATCGATATATCGACAACACCACGTCAGTAATTATTTATTTTTTTTAAAAAAAATTTTATTCTACTTATTAGAAAAGGAAACAGGATAGGGGGAGCGTTGATTTGTTCCCAATATATAGTTGGCGGCCACAAGAGAGATTTGTGCCAGTGGCGGACCTACGTACAACCAAGGTAGTTCATATGACCTGGGTAAATTTTCAAATTTCCCTTATGGTTATTAAGAAGAAAAACACATTTACCCTCATCAAAAAATTTTTTTACTTATGTTTGACCTGGTTTAAAATTCATCTTGGGTCCGCTATTGATTTGTGCAATGGTCTGGTCACCACCACATATCAAACCGACTAGCCAGAACAGCCGTCTCCGGGACCGGTAAGCGAGCTGAAGATTGGCAGCAAGCCCGACCACCATGCAGCAATATCTAACCCATTCGAAGAAACTATCGATTCGTCCCGAACAAGACAAATAAGGACGGTACAGTGTTTCACGTGTGGAATATTTTATTAAGTAAAGACACCAAACTTACATATGGTCCAACCGTCCAACTATTAAACATCGTACATATGGTCATAAATGAGACAAAATAAACATTATTTTCCAAATCGAAGGAGGTCGCTGCAGAGAGTTAGTAAAAAGACTTTAATAATTTAAAACGAGTTGGTCTCTAGTTATTTAACCAGTCAAAACAGTCGTGCAAAGTTACAGCTAGAAATCATAATAATAGGATTTCAAGCTTCCATGCGCAATGCATGGTACGACGACGATGTCGTGCAAAGACATGATTATTTTGAATAACTTCATTTTATGAATTTTATAAAACCCCATAATCTGAACAATTTAATGCTTCCATGTTCCTCATGTGCATATAACAGCTAACCTCTGTATAATATCTAATCATTCATTCAAGTGTATAATATTTTATCACACACGAGAGTAAACATAACTATAATTTTTTTATTTAATTTGAGTTTGCAATTTTNGAATATGGGGCTCTGGTCGCAAAACGTTAAAACTATATCATAGATAATCACAATAAAAAGAAAAAACTTACCTAATAAAATCCAAATTTATATGATGAATTCTTAAATAGGTATAGGATCTAGAGGCAAAATTGATTATTTGAGAACGAAAAGAATGGTGAATTCAAAACCAGAGAAAGAAATAGATAATATTGTACAAGAAGAGAAAGGATGTTCAGTAGAGAGGATAGAGGAAGAACATAAGATGGAAGAAGGAAGAAGAATCTATGATTGCTATTTGCTAGGGTTAATTGATTATTTCTTTTTTCTATATTCGTTTTCTAAACACTAATAATTTATAAGATACTAGGTAGAAGCATTACGCCGCATGCATAGGCCATAGCTCTCCTTCAATCTAAGGATAGCATAAGTAGGAAAAACAGCTAGTTCCCCTACAAACTAAGTTACTTTGAATCTATTATATACACTTTTAAAATATGGCAAAAGCCAATAAATCTATGGATGTCGTTAGTTAAACCATTAATGTAGCTAACTAGGATACTACATCGATATATCGACAACACCACGTCAGTAATTATTTATTTTTTTTAAAAAAAATTTTATTCTACTTATTAGAAAAGGAAACAGGATAGGGGGAGCGTTGATTTGTTCCCAATATATAGTTGGCGGCCACAAGAGAGATTTGTGCCAGTGGCGGACCTACGTACAACCAAGGTAGTTCATATGACCTGGGTAAATTTTCAAATTTCCCTTATGGTTATTAAGAAGAAAAACACATTTACCCTCATCAAAAAATTTTTTTACTTATGTTTGACCTGGTTTAAAATTCATCTTGGGTCCGCTATTGATTTGTGCAATGGTCTGGTCACCACCACATATCAAACCGACTAGCCAGAACAGCCGTCTCCGGGACCGGTAAGCGAGCTGAAGATTGGCAGCAAGCCCGACCACCATGCAGCAATATCTAACCCATTCGAAGAAACTATCGATTCGTCCCGAACAAGACAAATAAGGACGGTACAGTGTTTCACGTGTGGAATATTTTATTAAGTAAAGACACCAAACTTACATATGGTCCAACCGTCCAACTATTAAACATCGTACATATGGTCATAAATGAGACAAAATAAACATTATTTTCCAAATCGAAGGAGGTCGCTGCAGAGAGTTAGTAAAAAGACTTTAATAATTTAAAACGAGTTGGTCTCTAGTTATTTAACCAGTCAAAACAGTCGTGCAAAGTTACAGCTAGAAATCATAATAATAGGATTTCAAGCTTCCATGCGCAATGCATGGTACGACGACGATGTCGTGCAAAGACATGATTATTTTGAATAACTTCATTTTATGAATTTTATAAAACCCCATAATCTGAACAATTTAATGCTTCCATGTTCCTCATGTGCATATAACAGCTAACCTCTGTATAATATCTAATCATTCATTCAAGTGTATAATATTTTATCACACACGAGAGTAAACATAACTATAATTTTTTTATTTAATTTGAGTTTGCAATTTTTAACTGTTGACATATAAATATTATACGCTACAAATATTTTATTTTCTTGATTATATTAGTATTGCCAATTACATACAATATAACCTCTATAAATTAATATTTAGTAAATTAATAATTTCTGTAAATTAATATATTTTTCTAGTCTCAAGTTAGACTAATGTAATTTTGGACACAATTTAATAATATAATAAAATAATAATTTTTTTTGAAAATTCTTTGAACAACATACACTACAAGAAAACATGGTGAAATCCTACCAAATTTCCTACCAAAATTTTAGTAGAAAAAATTTCCTACAAAAAACTTACGATTATTCTACAAAAAGGAGTTGTCGTAGAAAATTAGTCAGAAATCTCCTACAAAATATATTCATAAGAAAGTCGTAGAAAAGTTCCTACAAAATTCCTTCGAAACGTAGAATCGTAGGAAAATTCGTAGGAAAATAGAAGCAACTAAATAGGAATTTGGTAGGAAAATTTCCTTCCAATTTCCTACGAAAACTGTACCGAAGCAATTTCGTAGGAAACTCGTAGGAAACATTTCCTTCCAAATGCCTTCAAAATTTATTTCCTACCAATTGAATGAATGTTTACCACCAATTTCCTACNCCACGGAACTTATTGAGTGTGTGAGATTTAAGAAAGAAGATCTACGATCTANACTTTTTAATCTATATACATGTAAATTTAAAATAATTTATTTTTAGATTTACAAAATATTGTATTAATCTATTTACTTACTTTTTCAAACATATGTTTCATTATGTTTTTCTTTTCTTTCCTTATGTTTTCCACTAAAATTTATATTATTTAAACTTTCTCACACTAATAGAAGAAATATATATTTACGTAAATGCATATATATTTGTTTCTTTTTAAATTTAGGGAACAAATAAATAATTATTAATACTACCAAAGGCCCAAAACAAAAAAAAAAGACGGTGAGATAAAAAAAATCAGAAGGACAAAGATCTCATCCCTTCGTCTTCTTGGGGAATCAAAGAAGCGTAAGAAAAAAAAAAGCTCAGATGCAAAGCCATCACAATAGAAACAGAAGCACATGCTCAGCTTCACCACTCTTCTTTTTCGTCTTCGCTGCCGTCCCTCTTCCGATCTGTTTTTTCGGTTTACTCAGCGAGATCTCTTCGCTTCAGTTATGGTGTGTTCCTCNTCAATCGTTCAAAACGCTTAATAACGCTTAAAACCGCAATCGTCTGCTTCTGCAATCTCCCGCAACCGCAACCGCAACCGCAGCGTTTGAACCAGTCAAGCCCTGAATATGGGGCTCTGGTCGCAAAACGTTAAAACTATATCATAGATAATCACAATAAAAAGAAAAAACTTACCTAATAAAATCCAAATTTATATGATGAATTCTTAAATAGGTATAGGATCTAGAGGCAAAATTGATTATTTGAGAACGAAAAGAATGGTGAATTCAAAACCAGAGAAAGAAATAGATAATATTGTACAAGAAGAGAAAGGATGTTCAGTAGAGAGGATAGAGGAAGAACATAAGATGGAAGAAGGAAGAAGAATCTATGATTGCTATTTGCTAGGGTTAATTGATTATTTCTTTTTTCTATATTCGTTTTCTAAACACTAATAATTTATAAGATACTAGGTAGANTACTAATTGTGTTTTTTCATATCTCAATTCTATCTTAGCTTTCCGTCACCTTACTCCTCTTATATTTCAGATCTAACTTTTTTTTTTCCAGATCTCGCCGCCATTAACACTTGTCCATGCTTAAAAAGTAAATCTTATGATTCAACAAAGAAAAGCAAAAAGAGAAGAAGATATTTGGTGATGGCCGGAGAGAATTATAATTGTTTTTGGTTTATTTTGTTTTAAAGAAAAAAAAATTGTAATTCTATTTAATTAATTTAATAAAACTCTTTAATTAACAATTATTGTTTTTTTTTATAAAATTTCATTTAATTTTCGAAATTAATGAATTAATTTTATCTTTTAATTAGTAGGAAAATAGTAAGAATTACTTGGTAGGGAAATAGTAGGAATTTGTTTCTTACTAACATTTTGGTAGGAAAACTGTTAGAAAGCGTCTTTCCATTTTTCTACAAAATTCTTACGAAAATGTTTTCGTAAGAAATTGGTAGGAAATTTCCTACTAAATTTCTTCCAAAACTGATTTCCTTCGGGCTATTACCTCCATTATTTTTCGTAAGAAAATGGTAAGAAACAGGTGTTTCCTTCCAATTTCCTTCAAAATCTGCTGTAGAAAATCACAATGTTTTCTTGTAGTGATAGTCCTATCAATAATATAAATTAACTAGATAAGAACCGGTCTGATGTGTGGGTTTAAAATTTTGTAAATAAAAGAAAATTTAATAAAAATATATTAAAATTTAGTGTAGATTATTTATAATTTTCTTTTTGCTATAATACAATAATTTATATCCATATACATATACATAGATCTTTTATGTATGTTACCATTAAAAGTGTATTTTTACACCTAGATATATTGTATTTTACAAATACATTATTTACCACCACATAGAAAATGTCTATATGAAACTAAGTCAACTATTATATGTCTCTTTACTTTCACTTTTGCATAGTTTCTTTAATCACTAAAATTGTTGGTTCAAAAAATTTTGAATAAAAAATAAATTACATCACAATAGTGTATGACTAACCATAGAGAGAACCTTGGTTCTGCCCTCCTCCCTTATGGAAGGAACCTTGGTTCTGCCCTCCTTCCTTATGGAAGGAACCTTGCGTCCAACCTCCTCCACCATAGAGAGAATCTCGGCTCTGCCCTCCTCCTGTGTGGAGAGAACATGTTCACGTCTTTTAGCTATCTCAAAGTGGTTTGCTCCAGCAACCAATGAAACTAAAGACCCTTTTCCAACGTCACAAAATCTTTTGATAGTAACTAATGTCAAATTTCTCAATGTATTCATGAAAGTTTCTTTGACACACCATGATGTAGCCTCTGGCTCTAAGCTCCTATGGGTCTATCAACAACAAATTATATTTTTCCAATCTATTTATGTTTGTTGTAGGCTTGTGTTTGATTAGCCTAATTTATCCAACCATTAGGTAATTTAGGTTGATGACATTCTCCTCTTTATATCCTTTTGAGATTGAACGAATAGTAACAATTATGTTTACAAAAAAGGTCTATGACCAACTAATCAAGGTTGAAAAATTAGAATAAAATTAATTTGACATAATTAATAAAATAATAGAAAATTATAAGCACGGTAATATATGAATCTCAAATAATTCAGAGATGAAAATATAAATTAAATAAAATAATCTAAAACTACTACAATAAATTTTAAAATACAGTATTAGAAAAAGAAGATGCATATATTAATCTTCTATTTTTTTTTGGATCAACATATTAATCTTACCTATTCCAAACTGAAAAAGTAGAAAGTAGGAGTATATTTTGATTTAAAAAAGGGAAAAAGACACCAAAACCCACTTTGATGGTGAGTTCTTCCACCAAAACCCACTTTCCACTCATGCTATACTTTCTCAAGTTTTTGCCTTATGTGGCCATATTCCTATTACATTTTTGCCCCTCTCCTCTTTCTCTCCTTCTTTTCTCTCTTTTTCTCTTTTTTTGTTGTTGTTAACACTTTAAATGGTTATCATAAAACAAATTGTCTATTTATTTATATAAATAAATGTTATGATTATATATTTTCTACATTTTAAGATACATATTGCTATATTTTTTATGAATTTTTAGATTATACAGTATCCATTTGTCGTTGAACATTTGTTCAATGATAAGTGGATAATCAATTGCAGTATTGTTAATAGATAGTTAATTGTGTTTATTCATACAAAATATACATACATAAATTTGGTTAGATCTTTATCTATAGCATATTATCCATAACACAACATAGACCAAATAAGTACAAAACCCTTTAATTCTAAATTTTAAATCCTAGAACATAAACCCTTGAACCTAAAACCAAAACTATTCACTTTAAAAAAAAAAACAAAGTTTAGTGGATAGAAAAACTGTGGATAGGTCTCCATGGATTTACAAAGCATATCTAGACATTAAGCTGAAGAATAGCAGTTGAATGGTGGCTATGGATGTGATCATGTGGATATTTTTTTGTGGATACCAATGTAGACAGACCAAAGAATCATCATACAACATCCACACAATTAAATCCATAGACACCATGAGCTCCTTGCTTCATATTTTGTGTTGGTCCAGAAACATATACACTCATAAGTGGTTAATAAACAAAATAAAAATTAACAACATTGATTTATTTAGAACATTGAATATCAATCATGTGGATTAGTAGTTATGGATACTTATCTTATAATATCTTGCTCATTCTTTACATGAGCAGAAATTTGTCCAAGATAAATTAGCCACATAGATTTCTTTTAGCTAAATGTTTTTGTACTATTTTTCAGCTAGAAGTAGGTATATTAGAACTTAGAAGTGTCACTAGAAGCATACTACACAATAAACATGGTCATTATTAATCTCAAAGCCTATCCACCAAATTCTGACCACGTGGACAAGCAATCCAGATGAAATTTATTGACAAGTTTGTTGCATGTTCAAACATCACTATAGTTTAGCCACTTAGATGTCTTTTAGCCAAATGTTTTTGTACTATTTTTAAGCTAGAATTAGAGATATTAGAACTTAGAAGTGTCACTAGAAGCATACTACACAACAAACATGGTCATTATTAATCTCTAAGCCTATCCACCAAACTCTGACCACGTGGACAAGCAATCCAGATGAAATTTATTGACAAGTTTGTTGCATGTTCAAACATCACCATAGTTTAGGGTTTAGACTTTAGATGGTATATAGATTCAATGTCTATGTTTTGAGTTCAAGTTGTATTGTCTAAGGTTCAAGGTGTAGGATTTAGGGGTTAAGGTTAAAAGTTTAGGTTTAGGTATGTGGATGATGTGTCTATATTTTTAATTCATGGTTTAGGATTTAGGGTTCAAGGTGTATGGTTTAGGGTTTAGGATTTAAGATTTAGGGTATAGAGTTTACGTTTTTGGGCTTATATGGATTTAGTGTCTATGTGGTGTTATGGTTACGAGCTAAGTATATATCTAACCAAATTTTAATGGTAGAAAAGGTGGATGGACTTTAAAGTAAACCCTAAACATGGTGATGTTTTAGGGTTTAGAGTTTAGGATTTATGACTTATGTGGATTTAGGGTTTAAGATACAGCGACAACATCAAATCCATATATTCATGGTTATGTGGATACCAATAAAATTTGGGGGTTCTAGAGATTTAGGGTTTAGGATACAACGACAATATCAAATCCATGTATTCGTAGTCATGTGGATACCAATAGAATTTTTGGGTTATAGAGATTTATGGTTTATGATACAACGATAGTATCAAATCCATATATTTGTGGTCATGTAGATACCCATAGAATTTGTGGATTCTAGAGATTTAGGGTTTAGGATCAACAACAACATCAAATACATATATTCATGGTCATGTGGATACCAATAGAACTTGTGGGTACTAGTAACACATGACCATAAATGTGGGTATTAATAACACATCAAAGTTTGTTATCAAATCCATAATACATGACCATAATTATGGTACTAGCAACACATCAAATCCATATATTAATAGTCATGTGGATACCAATTGAATTTGCGGGTTCTAGAGATTTAGGGTTTATGATACAACGACAACATCAAATCCATATATTCATGTTCATGTGGATACCAATAGAATTTTGGGGTACTGGTAACAAATCAAAGTTTCTTAAAACTTATCCAAATAAATAACTATTTATGAATGCAATATTTTGTTAATCCATCATGCATCTAATTTAAGCTTAAAGTATGTGGACAAACACTCTATTTCATATTGAAATTTTAGTTAAATAAATTCATTAATTTCTAAATTATTTAATTAATTTAGTTTGAACTTAGAAATTGTTGATTTGACTATGAACACCAATTCAATTGTATTTGATTTAGATTAGATTCATGAATTTTTTTTTGTGGAATGAAAAAATATTGAAAGGTGCAAAAAATATTTATTTACAAGTTGCTTAACTTTTTTTTGGTTTGTCAACAACTAAAGTTACTAAACTTAAAATTTAGTATTTTTATCACCAACTAATGAAAATGAAAAATAAATGTTAAANAAATGTTAAAGAAAAAAAATATTAAAAAAGAAAGAGAAAAGTTAGAGAGAGAGATGAGAAGGAAATAAAAAGAAAAAGTAGAAAGAGAATGTTAGTTTAGTTAAAGGGTGTAAGATGTAATTTTACATGTAGAAAGTATAGAGAGAGTGGAAAGTGGGTTTTGGTGGTATTTGTTTGTGTCAAAGTGGGTGTGGGTGGAAATATCCCTTTAAAAAAATAAGAAAAACTTGTCTTTCCACTAAAAAAGTTTGACCAATAGAACAAAGTTGAAAGTAATATTTTTGAATAAATTATTTTGTTAGATGAATAATATGAGACGATCTATGTTTATATAGAAGAGAGTATTTACATTTTTTAGAATTAATAATTTTCTATATATTTTCCTTAATATATCCTTTTTCTATTTTATGAGATAATTTATTCCAATGAGCTCATTGTGTTTTTAAAAATTTCTTGCTTTCCACTTCCTTGTAAGACGTACTATCGTTCGATGATAAGAACGCTTTTTGTTTAGTTGATCTAGTGTTATATAATCTATGTTGTTATCTTGCATTTGTGTATTCATCTTTTTTTTATGATACATGTCCTGCAAATTAATATAAATAATAATAACACCATGAGAAATTTGTTAATCCTAAAAATCTTAGTTATTATGCATAAGAAACTTTGTTAACACTTCAAAGTCAAAGATTGCACATTATGAAATTGAGAAACGAAACAAAATTCAAAGAAACGATGACGAAAACACGTGGTAATATCTATGAATCTTTTTATATAGTTGCTTCGATTAGACAACAAATAAACTGCCTTCAATACTTGTTCAAGAACAATGATTTGTCAAACAAAAGGTTAATAAAAAACAAAAAAGAAAAATTTACCAAGAAAAACAAAGCTAGTCGAAATTATTTTGAAAAATATGTCATCATTTCTTCGCTTATATAGAGGGGTGTATTTACAATCATTTTCCTTTAGGATTAACAAAGTTTTTTTTTAATATAATAAGATTACAATTATCTTATGCATCGTTTTACCAAGCTTGAAAACTGTGATTTCTGATCGTTAAAATTGACATGTGTCATGATCTGATAAGTTACTAACTTGGATATTTAATCGTTAAAACTGACACATGTCACAATCTGGTGAGTTTTTAACTTTGATCTCTGATCGTTAAAACTAACATTTGTCACGATCTGATGACTTACTAACTTTGAGAAGTAAGCTTTATATAATAAGATATATATATATATATATATATATCTTTAAATAGTTGTCAAAAATATATCTATATATATATTATATAATTAAAAACCATAATTTTTTTGCATACAAAGCGGGGAAAAAAAAATTGGACAGTTTGGGGAATCGAACGTAGGAACTGAAGGTGAGAGTTACCTAAACACAACTACTAGGCTACCTTTTCCGAGAAGTGCTAGCTTTGCTTGTAATTATGGCCGGCTCTGGATATACTTACAAAAATGTTTTATTTTGAGTTCTCACCGCTTACATAAGAAAGAATTAAAACTCAAAAAAGAATAGTGTACTTTGTTATGTTTAGAGCAATTTCATCGATGATACTGCTATTTGGGTGTCATAAAAAAAGTAAACAATAATATTTTTGTTTTAATTTGATTATTTTTTTTTTACACCGCCAGTCAAATAATAACACATGTATATTCAGTGTCTTGATTGCTCTCGGCAGAGACACTCTTCTTCATCTCTCAAACGTTTTCTCATATTTTTTAAATTCTTCAGATCCTATGTAAAATATGTCCGATGAACATGCTCTTAAATTGGTGTTCTTCTACCAAATTTATCACACAGTTTCATACGTAAAAAGTTATATTATTACTATTTACTAGCTTGTAGATATGGATAATTCCCAAAATAAATCAACATCTAACCTAAGAGCATGTGCAACGGCGTGCACTTGGGCCGTCCTTCATTTTTTGTGATTTTAATTTAATTCAAAAAAGCCTAATATCAAAGAAACGATTCTTATTTTGGGACGTTTTTCGTCCGTCCACTTCGACACGTGCTTTATTGTGATTGGCTGTAGAATTTGTCTTGGGTTTTTTTTTTCTTTTGTTTTTTAGATTCTCGAGACTTAGTGGTCGGACAGTAGAAGATTCCAGAACCACACTGGGAAGGATTGCATTCCACTAGGGGAAGAAGAAGCGTCACACGGAGACTGTCCTCCGGCGAGAAGAACCTCGAGGCATGATGCTCGGAGGAAGCCAATTTAATTGGGTACCAATGTAAGCTCGAACTCTGGTGGGAGTCGTTCTCAACTGAGAGACTCGACCACTTTGAACAGGTTCGAATCGGTATTTGTCAGGTTCGTTTCCATTTTAATTTTGTGATCCTTTTGACTCATTTGTTTAAAAGATCCAGTTTTTTTGCTTGATAGATTCTGCTCTGGTTTTATTTTTGGCATCTTGATTTGGGTTTGAGTTCTTCCATCAGTTGGGATTAAAAGATGCTAGCTTTGGATTTGTAGATGTAGAATTAGAGTCTGTAATGCCTTTATTTCTGCTTTAATTTTGATTTTGACTGTGGTTGATGATTAATTGGAAGCTAAAAAAGCATCTGATTTGAGCCGATTGTTATAAGCTTGTGAACAAATATGTTTAAACTGATGCACCTGGTGAGCAGCTGATTGAATTGTTCTATCCAGTCTCCATTATAATGCAAAAGAAGAGTTCTTTTTTTGCTGTAATGTTTTGCAATCTTCACACCATGATGTTACTCATCTTTGATTTTCTTGTGCTTAGAGCACTGTCACTTTTGTCTTGGCGTTGTAGTTCTTAGGATGAGCATTAACAATTGGAAGGGTCTTTCTATTCAATCGATTTTGATTTTTGTGTTTTCACTATATGAACAATATATGTCAATGTTCTACGATGGCCTCAGAGCTTCTGGAGTCTCAGTTCTGCTATGTTAAAAGGAGTAATTAGAAGTGTTGTTATATACATGTTTCGGAGTTCTCTTTAGTTACTCATCCTGTGATTTGTATAGATTGAACAGTTAGCTAAGACTTTGCATACTTGGGGTCTGTTCTGTAACATGTGACAATTTTTACACTTTCTTGAATGTTGCAGGTTTAAGACTTTAAAAACAATGGCTGGATTTCCAGGTTTTAGTTACCTTGGTCCAAAAAGCAAGAACACGGTTGTAGCGGGAGGATTAACGGCTTTTGTTTTTGGGGTATACTTCTACACAATGAGGCTTGTTGGTGGCACGGACGAACTTCAGGTGGCTATTGACAAGTTCGAAGGCCAAAAACCAGTTGAGACTGACACCAAGGTTCCATCTAAAGTCTAATCCTCACCGGCTTGTTATGTCCAACCAAACTCGTTGTTGTTTATCTTTTGTCTTCAAAGTTCTTTACTTCACTCTCGTTCGTTAGATTGGTATCTGTGTTTGAGTCTCAGTCCAATCCCTAATACAGTGTTTTAAACAAGAGAATTCTGATCAGGACATGGTTTTAATGTTCTTGACAAATAGACACTAATACTCATATTAAGAATAAGAACCTTTCAAAAAATTACTATTATAATTGGGGGACCAAAAATGAAGGACAACCAATGCCCATGGTCTTAGTGTCTATTTGTCAAGAACATTAAAACCATGTCCTGATCAGAGTTCTCTTGTTTGAAACACTGTATTAGGGATTGGACTGAGACTCAAACACAGATACCAATCTGACGAACGAGAGTGAAGTAAAGAACTATGAAGACAAAAGATAAACAACAACGAGTTTGGTTGGACATAACAAGCCGGTGAGGATTAGACTTTAGATGGAACCTTGGTGTCGGTCTCAACTGGTTTTTGGCCTTCGAACTTGTCAATAGCCACATGAAGTTTGTCCGTGCCACCAACAGTCCTCATTGTGTAGAAGTATACCCCAAAAACAAAAGCCGTTAATCCTCCCGCTACAACCGTGTTCTTGCTTTTTGGACCAAGGTAACTAAAACCTGGAAATCCCGCCATTGTTTTTAAAGTCTTAAACCTGCAACATTCAAGAAAGTGTAAAAATTGTCACATGTTACAGAACAGACCCCAAGTATGCAAAGTCTTAGCTAACTGTTCAATCTATACAAATCACAGGATGAGTAACTAAAGAGAACTCCGAAACATGTATATAACAACACTTCTAATTACTCCTTTTAACATAGCAGAACTGAGACTCCAGAAGCTCTGAGGCCATCGTAGAACATTGACATATATTGTTCATATAGTGAAAACACAAAAATCAAAATCGATTGAATAGAAAGACCCTTCCAATTGTTAATGCTCATCCTAAGAACTACAACGCCAAGACAAAAGTGACAGTGCTCTAAGCACAAGAAAATCAAAGATGAGTAACATCATGGTGTGAAGATTGCAAAACATTACAGCAAAAAAAGAACTCTTCTTTTGCATTATAATGGAGACTGGATAGAACAATTCAATCAGCTGCTCACCAGGTGCATCAGTTTAAACATATTTGTTCACAAGCTTATAACAATCGGCTCAAATCAGATGCTTTTTTAGCTTCCAATTAATCATCAACCACAGTCAAAATCAAAATTAAAGCAGAAATAAAAGCATTACAGACTCTAATTCTACATCTACAAATCCAAAGCTAGCATCTTTTAATCCCAACTGATGGAAGAACTCAAACCCAGATCAAGATGCCAAAAATAAAACCAGAGCAGAATCTATCAAGCAAAAAAACTGGATCTTTTGAACAAATGAGTCAAAAGGATCACAAAATTAAAATGGAAACGAACCTGATAAATACCGATTCGAACCTGTTCAAAGTGGTCGAGTCTCTCAGTTGAGAACGACTCCCACCAGGGTTCGAGCTTACATTGGTACCCAATTAAATTGGCTTCCTCCGAGCATCATGCCTCGAGGTTCTTCTCGCCGGAGGACAGTCTCCGTGTGACGCTTCTTCTTCCCCTAGTGGAATGCAATCCTTCCCAGTGTGGTTCTGGAATCTTCTACTGTCCGACCACTAAGTCTCGAGAATCTTAAAAAAAAAAGAAAAAAAAAAACCCAAGACAAATTCTACAGCCAATCACAATAAAGCACGTGTCGAAGTGGACGGACAAAAAACGTCCGAAAATAAGAATCGTTTCTTTGATATTAGGCTTTTTGAATTAAATTAAAATCACAAAAAATGAAGGACGGCCCAAGTGCACGCCGTTGCACATGCTCTAATGCTCATATTAAGAATAAGAACTTTTCAAAATATTACTATTATAATTGGGGGACAAAAAATGAAGGACAACCAATGCCCATGGTCTACCATTGAGTAAAGGAATATATAATTTTAAAACAAACCTTCAAAATACTGTTTCTTTCCCATAGCCATACTCCACAGACATATCAAACTATAAACTATCAGAAAACTTGACGTGATTTTTTTTTTTTGACGAAAACTTGACGTGATTTAACACACATATTAATTGAATATTGGATACTAGCTACTATATATATATCCTTGATGCGTACAAAAAAATGGAAAAAGAAAACCATTCGAGGAAAATGAAGACTAATCTTTTGCTGTTTCTCCTCTTCTCACTTCTTTTATCACTTTCATCAGCCGAGCAATGTGGTCGTCAAGCCGGAGGAGCACTCTGTCCCAACGGTCTATGCTGCAGTGAGTTCGGATGGTGCGGTAACACCGAACCTTACTGTAAGGTGCCTGGCTGCCAAAGCCAGTGCACTCCCGGCGGTACTCCTCCTGTTCCCCCCGGTGGTACTCCTCCTGGTCCCCCCGGCGATCTTTCGGGCATCATTTCAAGATCTCAGTTCGAAGATATGCTTAAGCATAGGAACGACGCTGCTTGTCTTGCTAAAGGTTTCTACACTTACGACGCCTTTATCAACGCTGCAAATTCCTTCCCTGGCTTTGGCACCACCGGAGACACAGCCACAAGGAAGAAGGAGGTCGCCGCCTTCTTCGGCCAGACTTCCCACGAAACCACAGGTACTTACTGATTTATTAGATTCATCTAGAAAAGATCTACACACATTTTTTTATATAAAGAGAAAAGATCTACACACTATACAGTTGCGAATATTCTAATTATTTCCAAATTACGTTTAAATAATATAAAGTTGTGACTATTTATTGATGAAACGGATGGTTACATGTGCAGGTGGGTGGCCAACAGCACCGGACGGACCATATTCATGGGGCTACTGTTTCAAGCAAGAACGTGATCCTCCTTCAAACTACTGTGAACCGAGCGCCGCGTGGCCATGCGCACGAGACAAACGCTACTACGGAAGAGGACCGATGCAGCTGACGTGGAACTACAACTACGGTCAATGCGCAAGAGCCATAGGAGTTGACTTACTCAACAACCCTGACCTCGTAGCCAACGACGCAGTGATCGCTTTCAAAGCCGCGATTTGGTTCTGGATGACTGCTCAGCCTCCAAAACCGTCGTGCCACGCCGTTATCGCCGGCCAATGGCAGCCGTCAGACGCTGACCGTGCCGCCGGGAGATTACCAGGTTACGGAGTGATTACGAACATCATTAACGGTGGATTGGAGTGCGGGCGTGGTCAAGACGGGAGAGTAGCGGATCGTATAGGGTTTTATCAGAGGTATTGTAACATATTTGGGGTTAATCCTGGAGGGAACCTTGATTGTTACAACCAAAGGTCCTTTGTTAACGGCCTCCTCAACGCTGCTATTTTATAAGGAGTATATATTATTATATATGCATCTTTAATTACCGTGATTGAATAATGCTGCTATCAAAAAATATATATATGCAGCTTTGTATCAAAACAATTATATCAGACAAATAAAACTCTGTCCAAGAAGTTATTCCCTTTGATGTTTAAGAATTTTTTTTTCAAGATTTTACACTACATTAATTTTTTTTTTTTTTTGATAGGATGCTACATTTAATTTAGTTTGATGTTTTATGATTTTTAATATTCTGCAGTATTTTCTCTTATTTGTTGATTTTTCTAATTAAATACAAATTATGTTTTCAATGCAAAAGAAAAATATATAATTAATTTGATAATTAAACTTTGTGCTTTAAAAAGAAAAACAATTAGAACATAAAGAGTATAATAAAGTAAAAATTGTATGAAATGGACCTCTTAAGTGGGCTTTAGATATATATATTTTTTTTTGTTAAAGTGGGCTTTAGATATTGCATAGACAAATGTGCATAGATATTTATACTTTTATTAGCATAAACCATATATTATCATAAGTTGTAAAATAAAAAGTTATGGAATGTATGGAATGTAAACTTGCAAAATGGAAAATCGCAGAATTGAAAATATGTTGATTGGACGCAAAATATAATTTTCTATTACCAAAAGATATTTATTTTTAAGAAATTGAATAGTAATTCGAGAAAAAAAATTAGTATATTTTAAGTATATAAAATTATTAAAAAGTTGTGTATTTTTAAATAATAGATGAAATTTATACAAATTATAGATTTATATCAGTATAATGAAAACTAGTTTAGAAACAAGTCAAAATAGCATGTAATTACGTAAATAGAGTGTGTATGTAAAAAGCTGGAAAGCATTTTTTTTTTTATCACTTTTGATATTCTTTTTTGTGAGGGAGTAAATTCAGTATCGCAGTGATTTTTCAAGTACCAATCATAACCCTTACTCTTCTTCTTCATAATTTCCTCTCTCCCTTTTCATTCTACCAAGCTCAGCTAAAGTCATCGCATATTAGCATCATCGCATGTAGGATTCCCAACCTTAAATGGCATTGCCTACCAAAGATGGTTCCTCACATTTTCAAAAGGGGACCAGTATTGGAGACGCGAGTCAAGGAAACAAAGGTAGATGCAATAGTATCATCGGTTTTTCCCACCTGGTCTTTTTTGGCAAATTATGAGTATCATCGTTTAGGTTGTATTTGGGTTATTTGGAGACCAAATGTGAGGTTGACACCGGTTTTAAAGAGTGACCAAATTGTCACTTGCTCTGTTTTGCTTGATGGTGAAGCAGAGGAATTTTTCTGTTCTTTTATTTATGCAAGGAACACGATGGAAGAGAGAAGGGCATTATGGGATGATATGTGAAACCATCATGATTCTCTACTCTTCCGGAACAAGCCGTGGTTAATAATGGGTGACTTTAATGAAATATTGGATGATGAGGAGCACTCTGATTATTCTCTTTCTCTTGTTTTGCCTTCGGGTATGTGTGAATTTCAAGCTGCTGTGAGTCATTGCAACTTGAAGGATATAGGATATCATGGTCCGTTGTTCACCTGGTGCAACAAGCGTGATCATGGCCTCATCTGAAAAAAACTAGATTGTGTCCTTATCAATGATGTCTGGCTGCATCGATTCCCTCGTGCTTACTGTACCTTTAAGGCTGGAGGATGCTCTGATCACCTTCGTAGTCGAGTACAGTTAGATGTTGGTACACCTGCTCTGAAAAAGCCGTTTAAGTTTGTGAACTATGTCGCTAATCTGGCTGATTTTTTGCCTCTTGTGAGGTCATACTGGGATGAAACATAGGCTCTATTCATTTTCACATCCGCAATGTTCAGATTTATGAAGAAACTTAAAGGCCTGAAACATGATATTCGTGCCTTGACAAAGGATCGATTGGGTGATCTGGTCAAAAGAACTCGTGAGGCTCATCTGCGTTATGTACCAAGCAAGCTGAGACCTTGGCAAATCCAACTGTTTCTGCTATGCAAGAGGAGGCAGAGGCTTTCGAGAGATGGCAGTGTGTCGCTGGTCTTAAAGAGGAGTTTTTGAAACAGCGATCGAAATTGCACTGGCTCCTTGTGAGGGATCAGAATAACCGTGTTTTTCACAATGCAGTTAAAATACGAGAAGTCAAAACTCTATCCGTGAGGTTCACTGTGCAGACGGTTCTATTGCGAACACACAAGCGACCATTAAACAAGAGGCAGTCAGGTTTTTCTTTGACTTTCTTGGACAGTCTCCAAGTGATTATCCAGGAAATACTGTGGAATTGCTTGAATCTTTATTGCCTTTTCGCTGTAGTGACATTCACTCAGCCATGTTAATCAGAGAAGTTTCTGCAGAGGAGATTAGAAGTGTTCTGTTCTCCATGCCTGCAAACAAAAGTCCGGGACCGGATGGATACACGAGTGAGTTTTATAAGAGCGCATGGTCTGTTATTGGTAATGACTTCACGGTGGCGGTACAATCTTTTTTTCAAAAAGGTTTCTTGCCAAAGGGTGCAAATACCACTATTCTTGCTTTGATTCCTAAAACCGATACTGCTAGAGTTATGAAGGAGTACATGCCAATATCCTGTTGTAATATCATCTACAAAGTGATTTCAAAAATCCTTGCTAATCGTCTCAAAGGCCTACTCCCTGAGCTTATTTCTCCTAATCAATCAGCATTGTACAGGATAGGTTACTCATGGAGAATGTTCTCCTCGCATTAGAACTGGTAAAAGACTACCACAAAGAAGACGTTTCCCCTCATTGTGCCATGAAGATAGATATATCTAAGGCTTTTGACTCTGTTCAGTAGTCTTTCCTGCTTAATACGCTATACGCCTTACACTTCCCTGAACAATTCATTCATTGGATTCGGTTATGCATTTCCACAGCTACATTCTCGGTGCAGATCAACGGTGAGCTAGCAGGTTTCTTTGGTAGTGCCTGTGGACTGCGATAAGGCTGCTCTCTCGCCATATCTGTTTGTCATCTGCATGAATGTTCTATTACATTTGATAAATAAAGCAGCTGCAGAGAATAGGTTTGGCTATCACCCTAGATGTCACAACCTATTCCTCACGCATCTGTGCTTTGCGGATGATCTTATGGTTTTCGCAGAGGGCACTACACGATCAATTGAAGGTGTGATCAAAAATTTTGATGAGTTTGCAACAATCTCGGGTCTGAAGATTAGTCTCGAGAAGTCGACCCTCTATATGGCTGGGATATCTCAATCTACACAAGAGGCGATCCAATCAAATTTCCCGTTTGAAGTTGGCACATTACCAGTCTGTTACCTTGGTCTTCCACTCTTAACCAAATCTATGACCAGTCATGACTACGCACCGCTGCTTGCAAAAATTCGACATCGAATCGGTACTTGGAACAAGTAGATTCTTGTCCTATGGGGGACGACTACAGCTTATCGAGTCGGTTCTTATGAGCATTACAAATTTTTGGTCCTCTGTGTTTCGTTTACCTGGTAAATGCATGAAAGAGATCGAGAAGCTTTGTTATGCTTTCCTCTGGAGTGGTCCAGACCTTAAAACTCATAAGGCAAAGGTCACTTGGCAAGATATTTGCTTCCCGCATTGCGAGGGTGGGTTAGGTTTACGGTCTTTAAAAGTGACAAACATCGTTTGTGGACTTAAGCTCATTTGGAGGTTACTGTCTAAAGATTCATTGTGGGGAAAGTGGATCCACACCTACCTCATTCGTCAAAGTTCTTTCTGGGATATCGGTGACACGCCTACTCAGGGATCCTGGATGTGGCGTAAGTTGCTCAAACTCAGAGGTTTGGCAAAGGACTTTCACCGCAAGGACATACGAAATGGTGAGTCAACATCCTTCTGGTATGATCGATGGTCTTCGTTGGGAACGTTACATGATCTGTTAGGCGACAGGGGTTATATCGACTATGGAATCCCTAAACATACGATTGTGGCAACTATAATGTCAAACTATAGAACACGCACGACGCAGGGATGAAGTGTTAACCCATGTTGAAGCAGAAATTACAATTGTTAGAGCAAAGCGGAAACCGGATACAGAGGATTTGCATCTTTGGAAGGGAAGAACAGGATTCAAGCCTCGATTCTCGACCCGAGATACTTGGCAACAGATACGTATTGAGAAACCAAAATGTCCTTGGGCACGGGGTGTTTGGTTCCTCCAGGCTACCCCAAAGTATGCTTTTATAACTTGGCTTGGTATGCTGAACAGACTCTCGACAGGTGACTGTATGTTGAAGTGGAACAGGAATGCTGATTCTTTATGCTCTCTCTGCAAATCTTCACTGGAAACAAGGAATCATCTCTTCTTCCAGTGTCACTACTCACATCAAATTTGGTGCAAACTCACAAATGGTTTCCTTGGCACCTACTCTACATTGGACTGGGACACAATTCAGATGCTCATCACTGATACTACACTTGGTAAGCACACCCTATTGTTTCTGCGATACATGTTTCAGACAACGGTATATTTACTATGGCGAAAGCGCAAGAACCGCAGGCATGGTGAAGTCCCGACCTCTGCATCTCGACTTGGACATTGGATTGATAAGACCATTAGGAATAAGCTGTTCCTCCTTTTTGAACTCCGATAACCACCGTTTGAAGACATCCTCGCACTCTAATTTTCCACCAGAACGTAAAGCTGTCGTTTTGTTTTTAACACTACTAGAGTAAAATATGATACACTTGCGGGAAAGAACATGTTTTCTTTATGAATAAAATTTTACATTTATTAAAAAAGAAAAAAGGACCAATATTGCTTGTAAATATTCGTTTCACATCAAAGTAGATATTATTATTTAGCTAGTTGTCCCTGTCAGCACGTTTTATGTATGTTTAACTTTAACTATTCTTGGCAGTTCCTTACATTGCCAAAGGGACCACTTTCTTGCAACTCTCGAGTCTTATCTTTAGATAAATCAAGCTCCTATATACACATTTAAGTATATATCCATGCACAGTCAAATTTTTTAGTTGAAAGCTCTCGATTAATGTATTTCCACTCGAGACCTCCCAAACTTCCACGACTTGATGTTTTTCAATTCCCTTGCTAATTATTTGAGATGTATCTTATAGAAATTATATATCGTGATTAAGTACTAAGTTTTGTTGATATTCTAGAAACTAAGAACAGAGTTCACACAATCTCAAAGAACACCTTTATTAATCTTTAGGAAAAATAACTCAAAAAAACCTAAAGCTCTCTCTTCTCTCAATCTCTGTTAATAGGAAGTCACATCTTGACAACTCTATTTATAAGGAACCCTCAACTCACAATTTCTAATCTCTCTAGGAATATATTTCCTTAACTCTCATAACTTCCTAAACTCTTATTTCCAAATCTCTTTTAAACTTGCTTGTGCTTCAAGCTTATCTCAACATTCTCCTCCTTAAGCTTGAAGCTCATCTTCTCTATGTCTTGAACTCCAATGAACTCCCTCATCTCCTTGAACTTCATTTTTCCCAATGTCTTAGTAAGAATATCTGCCTTTTGTTCAGTTCCTGGTACATGCTCAACTTCAACTAGTCCACTCTCCACACATTCTCTAATAAAATGGAACCGCCTCTGAATGTGTTTGCTTCTACCATGAAAGACAGAGTTCTTTGTGAGAGCTATTGCAGACTTATTGTCAATACGAATAATAGCTTTCGCAGCTTCGACTCCTGTAATCTCACTGAGCAGATCTTGCAACCAGATCCCCTGTTTGGTTGCTTCAGTTCCAGCCATAAATTCGGCTTCGCATGATGACATAGCCACTACATCTTGTTTTTGTGAACACCAGGAGATAGGACCATCACCTAGATAGAATATATGGCCTGTCGTACTCCTACCATCATCTGGATCAATGCTAAGACTACTGTCGCTGTAACCAACTAGCCTTGGTACTCTAGAACTTCTTTCAAAGGTCAAACCGAGAGATGTTGTACCTTTGAGATATCTCAAACATTGTTTCAACACTACACCGTGTGACACTCTTGGACTATGCATATATCTGCTCAACACTCCTACACAGTAGGACAAGTCAGGTCTAGTGTGAAGTAAATACCTAAGACAACCGATTTTCTTTCTGAAATCTGTAGCATCTATCGCCTTTTCATCCTCGGCTTTTGACAACATGACACCAAACTCCATTGGTATATACTCAGGGTTGCAATCCACCATTCTCGTTTCTTCTAGTATTTTTTGAGCATACCTCCTTTGACTAAGAACAATTCCACTCTCATGTTGAATAACCTCAATTCCAAGATAATAAGTCAGCAGACCAAGATCACTCATTTCAAATTTAGCAGCCATCTCCTCCTTAAATTTGTAAATGATTGACTTGTCTGTTCCTGTGACAAAGAGATCATCAACATAAACTGCAATCACCAAGGTGGAGTCTCGCTCTATCTTCCGATACACGGTTGGCTCCTTTGAACACTTTTTAAACTGTAGCTCCTCAAGAATCTGGTTCAGTTTGTTGTTCCAAGCTCTTGGAGCTTGTCGCAGACCATAAAGAGCTTTATTCAACTTATACACCTTGTCTTCACACCCTTTGATTTCAAAACCTTCAGGTTGAGTGACATAAACCTTCTCTTGGAGTTCTCCGTGAAGAAAAGCTGTTTTAACATCCAGATGATGTATCTCCCACCCATTTGTTGCTGCAAGATTGATGAGAAGTCTTATAGTTTCAATTCTTGCAACAGGAGCAAAAACTTCCTCGAAGTCGATGCCATATTGTTGTACATAACCCTTAGCAACAAGCCGAGCCTTGTACTTGTTGATGCTGCCATCAGAGTTTCTTTTCAATTTGAATACCCATTTGAGTCCAATTGGCTTTATTCCGAGGGGTAAGTCAACCAAGTCCCAAGTATGCAGTTTTTCGATCGACCTAATCTCATCATTGCAGGCATTGAGCCATTTCTCCGATCCTCTAGCTTCAAAGAAACTCCTTGGTTCATTATTAAGACAGAGTAGAAGTGTTTCTCCTTCTTCTTCGGCGAGTAGAACATAGTCTCTGAGATGTTTAGGTGGATTGCTCTGTCTCAAACTTCTTCTTAGCACCTGTTGATTTGTCTCTGTATCAACTCTGTTTTCTGCAGGTTCGAGTTCCGTTATTACTGGTGTGTGACCATTGTTCTCAGTGTGTTCTCTCGCATCTTCAGTATCGCCATTAGTCTTTCACCAGTCTCCTGATCATTTCTCACAGCCTCTTGCTCCGATGATATACCATGATTCCCGAACTCACCTAGTGAAATATTGAAGCTTCCATTACCATCTAGCTCTGCATCGTTTTGCTTCCAGTTCCAACCTTTACTTTCATCGAAAATCACATCCCTACTCACGACAACTTTTCTCGTCTGTGGATCATAGAGTCTATATGCTTTCGAGCCTGGTTCTATCCCCAGATGAACTAACATCCTTGATCGATCATCTAATTTTTCAGCAAATGTTGATCAACTTTTGCATAACTGATGCAGCCAAAGATTCGTAGATGATCAATGCGAGGTTTCTGTTTCTTAAAAACTTCATATGGGGTCTTGTCTGATAAGGCTCTTGTAGCTATCCTGTTTAGCAGGTAAGTGGAATGTCTCACAGCTTCTCCCCATAGATAATTTGGAACTCTCATATGTTTCAGTATACTTCTTGTCATCTCCATCATTGTTCTGTTTCTTCGTTCTACAACACCATTCTGTTGAGGTGTATATGGAGCAGTAAGGTGTCTCTGGATCCCAGCATTCTCACAATACTCATTGAACTCTTGTGAGACAAACTCACCTCCTCTATCTGTTCTAAACGTCTTGATCCGAGTTCCTGTTTCTGTCTCAACATGGTTCCTGAAAGCTTTAAATTTCTCAAATGCAGAGCTCTTTTCTTTCATCAATGTGATCCACATATAACGTGAGTGATCATCAATAAGAACAAAAATGAAACGATTTCCAGCTGCTGTACTCGGCGTGATAGGTCCACAAAGGTCTCCGTGGATCAGTTCTAGAGCAGAAGCTGCTCTATAAGTAGTAGCTTGTGGAAACGTTTGTCTTGTTTGTTTTCCAAGAAGACAAGACCTACAGATCTCCTTTTCAAACACTAAGTGTGGAAGTCCTTGGACAAGCTCTCTCTGCTTCATGGATTTGATAGTTTCGAAGTTTATGTGTCCAAATCGAGCATGCCATCGGCTGGACTCACTTGCAGATACCAGGTTCAAGGACGCATTGTCATAAAAATCCATACGAATCTTGTAGAGCCTGTTCCGTGACCTTGGAGCTTTAGCAAGCAACTTCCCTTGAGCATCTCTCATTGTTAAAAATCCTCCCCTTAACCGAATATCACATCCTGCTTCAGTTGCTTGTCCCAAACTAATAATGTTGCTTTTCAAATCGGGAATGTAATAAACATCTGTCATTACACGTAACTCTCCATTCATATCAACAAGAGAAATCGATCCTTTTCCTTTTATATCAACTCGAGAATCATCCCCAAACCTCACTTTCCCTGTAACAGACTCATCCATCTTCTCAAAAAATCTTTTATCTCCGGTCATATGGTTACTGGCCCCGTTGTCTAGGTACCAGATATTGTCTTCTCTCATGTTGGTCTCAAACTTACTTGGAATACAACGCTTCTCATTCAGGAAGACGACTTCATGCATCATGAGTTCATCGGCCTCTTGTGTGTTCGCAGTATCGAGAACTTGAGCTTCTTGGAGCTTTAGTAAGCGGTCAGGACAATCATATGCAAAGTGACCTTGTTTGTCGCATCGGAAACAGGTGATGCGAGATGCATCTCTTTGTCCATAACCACGTCCTCTTCCTCGTCCTCTCGAAAAACGACCCCTCGACCTCTGTTTCGATAGTCGTTTGTATAGTCTCGATTATTATGAGCCTCCTTATGCGTGTCCATATTCGCATATATCAATTTGGATTGATCCTCATGTGATTCGACTGCATCGACAGAGATCCTTTCTTCATAGGCTTTGAGCCTCCCAATAATATCTCCAAACATGGTAGTGTTTAGATTCAGCACTTGTTCTAATGAAGCAACTATGTGAATAAATTTCTTGTGTGGGAGACAGTTAAGAAATTTCTTGACCATCTTGGATTCTTCAATAGTCACACCGAGTGCTGCAGATTTTGAGGCTATCTCCGACATCTTGCCTGCAAACTCATCTATTTTCTCTGTATCCTTCATCTGCAGTCGCTCAAAATCAGCCATAAGTGTTTGCAACCGAGCTTCTTTCACACGTTCAGCTCCTACATGTCTTGACTTGATAGCATCCCATATGCTTTTCGCTGTGTCGAGATCTCCAATCTGCAGAACGAGAGCCTCGGGAATAGACTGAAACAGAAGAGCCATAGCCATATAGTTTTTGTCTTTGTCAGCTGTCTCTGTTTCAGGTTCAATGGCCTCCCAGACTTTGTGAACCTTCAACGCAATCTTCATCTTTAAAGCCCACACCGTATAGTTTGTTGAGTTGAGCATGGGACATTGTATGGATGAAGGTCCGGCTCCTTCTTGTGGCTTGGAGGCAACGATCGCACCTTCTGACATCGCTCCCTAGGATATCGTAACGCTCTGATACCAAATCTAGAAACTAAGAACAGAGTTCACACAATCTCAAAGAACACCTTTATTAATCTTTAGGAAAAATAACTCAAAAAAACCTAAAGCTCTCTCTTCTCTCAATCTCTGTTAATAGGAAGTCACATCTTGACAACTCTATTTATAAGGAACCCTCAACTCACAATTCCTAATCTCTCTAGGAATATATTTCCTTAACTCTCATAACTTCCTAAACTCTTATTTCCAAATCTCTTTTAAACTTGCTTGTGCTTCAAGCTTATCTCAACAGATATTACGCAAAACAAATTCCACGACCTGATGTTTTGCCAATTGCCTTGCTAATCTCGATCGTTTCCCCCCTTCCTTCTGAAATGCATACCATTCACACCTATCAGATAAAATTGTTGTATGCCTACAAAACATGCACGTACTTAATTATATAAATAACATATATTTTCTGTCCGAACAGATGGTCAACATCTACATGATTACAATGGTGGGTGGGGGAATAATTATCTTAAAACAAAACAACAAACCTAGTAACATTGTTTGGTCCCCATAGCAAATACTCCACACAGATATTATCTAGCAATGGAAAAATTATAAAATTATGCGATTTAACACTCATACGTTGCATCTTGTAAACTACTATATATACACCCCTTGTATGCCTACAAAATTGAAAACCATAAAACTAAGAGCAAAATGAAAACTTATCTTTTGATCTTCCTCATCTTCTCACTTCTCTTGTCATTTTCCTTAGCCAAACAATGTGGTAAGGACGTCGACGGAGCGCTCTGCCCCAACGATTTGTGCTGCAGCCACTACGGATATTGCGGTACCACCGAAGATTACTGTAAGCAGCCTGGCTGCCAAAGCAATTGCTGGCCTCCTGGACCCAGCAGCGGCGATCTATCGGACATCATTACAAAATCTCTGTTCGAAGATATGCTTTCGCATAGGAACCATTTTCTATGCCCTGCTAGAGGTTTCTACACTTACGACGCCTTTATCACTGCTGCAAAGTCCTTCCCTGAATTTGGCACCACCGGTGACACTGACGCAAGGAAGAAGGAGATCGCCGCCTTCTTCGGGCAGACTTCCCAAGAAACCACAGGTAATAATTAATCACCAATATCAGCTTTCGATTGTTTGAAACGCAGTTTATACGTTTAAGTTTGCATGAAATTTTTTATTTATTTATTAAATGTCTTAAAAGAAACCATGTAAACTCAAACGTACGTATGACTATATTAATTTTAGAGTTGTGACAATATATTATAAATAAAAAATTTGTTGCCAAACATAATATATTGATAAAATGGACGGTTATACGTGTACGTAGGTAGAGCACCGGACGGACCATATTCATGGGGATACTGTTACAAGGAACAAGTGAATCCTAATTCAGACTACTGTGACGCGAAACAGAATGTCACGTGGCCATGCGCACCTGGCGAAAGCTACTATGGAAGAGGACCGATGCAGCTGTTGGGGAACGCCAATTACGGTCCATGCGGGAAAGACATAGGAGTTGACTTACTCAACAACCCAAACATCGTGGTTAATGACACAGTGATCGCTTTCAAAACCGCGATTTGGTTCTGGATGACTGCTCAGCCTCCCAAACCGTCGTGCCACGCCGTGATCACCGGTCAGTGGAACCCTTCTAGAGTCGACTATGAGGCGAATAGATCTCCGGGTTACGGAGTGATTACAAATATTATTAACGGCGGAAATGAGTGTGGAATTGGCAGAAACCCGATCGCCAAGGATCGTATCCAGTATTATGAGAGGTACTGTGACATGTTGAGGGTTGATCCTGGACAAAACCTCGATTGCTACAACCAACAGCCCTTTGTTAAGGAGGTCACCCTCGATGCTGCTTTTTAAGGAGGAGAGAGGATCATTATGAAGCTTTTGTATCCAAACAGTAAGCGAATATCAAACTAAATAAAGACTCTTCTATATAAAGTTAGCCATGTATCCAAGGGAATATCAAACCAAATAAGTCTCTTTTATATAAAGTTAGCTTTGTATACAAGAAGAAATATCAATCTAAATAAAACTCTTTTATATACTTGCTTTGTTTTTAGATTCAAAAGACCTTTTCGACGTCTGAAAATATTTGGTAGATCATTTTAGAGCATCTTTATTAATGATACTTAATGAGCGTTTTAATCATTTTTTATAATTAATTTATTATTAATTTAAATGTGAGTGTCTTACAAAAAGAATATTAATGTTAAACGGAAGACAAAAAAAAAATGAGGTTTACATTATTATTATTATTTTTTAAAGACATCCATCTTTTAAAAAAATTTACCAATGGAAGTGGTCTTAGGACCAATTGGTATACTTTTTAATTTGTGTAACTTAACCGATAGAGGCCGAATCACAGACGAGCATCCAACCAAAACGTAAACTTGAATTTCCCTACAGTAGTTCTGAAAATATTTTCACACAAGTAATTTAAATATATACTTTTGAAATACATTTTTGTATCATCCTCTCTTATCTTTGTATCCAAATAAGTCTCAACTAAATTCTCTACAATCTTTACAGCCAAACACAATCATTTCTTTATTTGATAATATTAATTTTCTCAAATCTATCTACCTAATTTAAAGCAATATGTTATATTAAATTAGAATTCTCCTTTCACTTTTATTTAATCTTATATTTAATTATTTGAATTACTATTTAATACATAAAGTTAATTAAATTTTAGATTTTTTCAGCATGTGATATAATTTGAATTTTTATAAACAGATATATATTTAAAAATTGTTTTGGAATTTTTGTAACCAAACAAGTATTTCCAGATATATATTATTTGACATTTGAGTTATTTAATATATAATGAATATTTACAATTAAAAGTTAAAATAACAGGCAATAAAATTATATTGTGCGAATGATTTGGATCAATATGAATATAAATTTAATTATCATTAATTTGGTGTTATACAGATAATTTATCATTTCATTATTTTGCTAACATTATGAATATTAGACTATTAGATATATTAAATTGAGTAATTTATGATAATATAGAGAACAAATTATTTTGCGGTAAACTGTGGGTTAAATCTTATAATTAACAGTCAACTACAATTATATAATCTTATACTAAACAAAAATAACACATAAATATAACTTAAATTTTGGATCTATTTGTTATAATTATTTGAATTAATTTATTCAGAATGCACAGAGTTATTGATTTATAAAACAAACAAAAAAATAAAAGAAATGGAGCTGTAGTGTACCAGGGGATAAATCCTAGATTAATTTAAATTAGAACTACAATTAATTGATAGACAAGAACCCTAAAATAAGTAAATGAACGTTCTAAGAAAATAATTTTTTTTTAGTATTATCGATTTTCTATCAAACTGTTTCTACGATTGCATATCATATCAAAACAAAAGTTTTAACTCAATCACATATTTAAAACTCATCCTATATATGGTGTCTGCACAACACAGACGACATCTAATCTAAGATAGATACCATTATTTAGCTGTTTTTTTAATCGGTTATCAGCACGTTTTAGGTATGTTTCAGCATTTTTGGCAGTTCCTCGGAAAATCGGTAATTTCATATCCCAGCTAAGGGGGTATGTTGAATTCCTACCCCAGCTTTAACATAGAGCAAATTCATACATTAAGTTCAATAAAATTCAAATTCACTACTCTAACTCGTAAAACCGTGTTAAAACATACACAAGCCGTAACGGTGTTAAGAAACCGTTAACGGCTGCTTACGTGGAAGCGACGTAAGAAACAACGTCGTTTTGAGAAATAAAAGAAAGAGCTTCTTTTGGCTAAAACGACGTCGTTTCTGTCTTCTTCTTCCCCTTTTCTTCTTTCCCGGTGATGCTGAGTTTTGGCTTCCGACAAAGTTTCTCACTGACAACGATTTTCTCGTTGAGAAAGAGAACAACGCTGGTGGACTCGATGACTCCTTCTCTTACGAGCCGCATTTTGGATTTGGGGCTTTTTCGCTCTGCCTTTAAGCTTAATAACACATGGTCTATGGAGAAGGAAGGTGACGATGAGAAGTTAAGCCGGATTGACTCGGCAGATAGTTCAGTCATCTCTGCAAAATTATTTCTCCAGTGGATTTTGCGGTGATCACTCTTTTCCCGCCGGTAACAACACCAAGGTAGTTCGATGTCTACCTTAAACCGTTCTCAATCATCTTTCTATTTTCATACGGTTTTTATTTGGGGGTTTTTAAAAGTTATTTACTTTTTGATGGTTCTTTAGGCGTTGGGTATAAAAAGTGTGCCTCTGTGTGTCACCAGAACCAACTGCTGTTTCCGGATTCAGAGATTGAACCAGAATTATAATTCCCGAGTTTCTTCATGGGATCTGTACTGTGCCGCGACGGAGGAAGTAGCCACGATGAGTATCATCGACGAACACTACCATAATAGTGGCAGAGGACTTCTTGCTCCTCCCACAAAACTTTCCTCCTCTGCCTCTGCCACCGTCGTTAAAAACAACCCTAGCAACGACACCGGTTACTACAGCCACCGTCAATCTCTCCCATACCATCATAAGCTACAAGCTATCCAAGTAATCAATCACTATCGACAATCCTCTAAAGATTTGATTTTTCTGAATCTTTTGTTGTGTGTGTGAGAGATAGTGCAAATTGGTTTGTTTTTTCGTTTGTCTTCTTGTGCAGTTTCAGCAGCTAAAGCAGAAAAGGGGAAGAAGAAACGCCAGTTGGAAAAGAAGAAAAGGAAAAGAAGAAGATAGAAACAACGTCGTTTTAGTCAAAATAAGCTCTTTTTTTGTTTCTCAAAATGACGTCGTTTCTTATGAGGCCTCCACGTAAGCAGCCGTTAACGGTTTCTTAACACCGTTACGGCTTGTGTATGTTTTAACACGGTTTTACGAGTTAAGGTAGTGAATTTGAATTTTATTGAACTTAATGTATGAATTTGCTCAGTGTTAAATCTGGAATAGGAATTCAACATACCCTCTTAGCTGGGGTATGAAATTACCAATTTTTCCGCAGTTCCTCACATTTCCAAAGGGGAGCAATTTCTTGCAACTCTCGTGACTTATATCTTTCGATAAATCAAGCTCATATATATGATACACATTCAGTTTAAATATGTGAATACAATCTTGCGACAAAGAAAAAAAAAAAAAAAAAAATCTACGCACGTTAATGTTGTTGTGATTTTGTTACCTGTGGGCCTTTAAATGGGCTCTGGTAGATGAGATTGCATAGACAAAAGTATATGTATATACTTTTGATTACAATTTACAAGTAAAGATGTTTGACAATTTCTGTGCGACTCTGCCGACACGTTTCGTATAACGTGCCAGTGTGCCGCTATCTCCACCATCATTTTCGAGTGTAAAAGCTAGGCGGTATGGGTTTCTCTCTTAAATTTTGGGTGGCTTAACCACCGATTGAGGCCGAATTAAACCAATCTAAAACCCAAATTGATACTCTTTTCTTACTACATATGCATCCAATCAAATAAGTAGTAAAACATGTTTTCATTAAATTGAACTAAAAAATTAAAACAGTGTACCAACTAAACCAGCATCAAACCAATTTGAAAACATTTTTATCCGGTACACGGCGAATTAACTGTAAGTGGATAAATTCCAAGCGTTCACGAATTGACATGTCGACGACTGAGAAACGAAAAATATCTAAAAATACAGCACCGGCCCCCTAAATAAAGTTGCGAATAATGAGAAGCCGTTTCTTACTCTTCTTCATCGTTGTCTCTCTCCCCTTGTTCATATCCTCTCTGATCGCCAGTGATTTAGGCTTTTGTAACGACGACATGGCTTTACTCGGCGGCGTTCGCGATGTCCCTTCCAATCAGAACAGTGGTGAGGTCGAGAGCCTCGCTCGTTTCGCTGTCGATGAGCATAACAAGAAAGAGGTTCCATATCTCTCTCTCTCTCTCTCTCTCATCATCTTTCGATTTTCACATCTGTTTTATGCTGTTATAGTCTTGATCCAGAGCACGATTAGAGTAATTTTGTCCCGAGTTTTTTTCTCTTGATCTCTCGATTTCAGTTACCTGTGATTGTTTGTTTGATTGAATTGATTTTTTGGGTGATGGGATGCGTTTATGTTGTGCGATAGATTGATTTTGTTGTGGATGATCTTATTTTTTTGACCGTCGTAGAATGCACTGCTTGAGTTTGCGAGAGTGGTGAAGGCGAAAGAACAAGTTGTTGCCGGAACACTGCATCACCTGACTCTGGAGATCCTCGAGGCAGGTGAGAAGAAGCTTTACGAAGCTAAAGTGTGGGTGAAGCCGTGGTTGAACTTCAAGGAGTTACAGGAGTTCAAGCCTGCCAGTAACATTACTCCCTCTGATCTTGGCTGCAAGAAAGGTATGAATATGACTTGTTACTACTGGTAGGAAAGGCAGAGATTATTGTGCTTGAGAAAGATTTTGATCATGAAATTTGGGTATTGTGGATCAGATGAACATGGATCGGGATCAAGGGAAGTTCCAGGAGATGATCCTGAAGTGCAGCACGTTGCTGAGCATGCTGTCAAGACCATCCAGCAGAGGTCTAACTCCTTGTTCCCCTACGAACTTCAGGAGGTTATGCATGCTAACGCTGAGGTATGCCTTTCTTTCACTCATCGTCACCCTTAATTCCACAAGTTTTACTCAGTGGTTTTCAATACGGAACTTGTTAGTGTTTGACAATGTTTTGCTAGAATTCATCTTATATATTTTGTAAAGAGACGAAATAAGTGTAAGTGAGATCAAATTGGCATTTAGAAGTAGCAAAGATTCTAAGCAACACAGTGGTTCTCCTTGGATATGATACTAGAGCCTGAGTCGTTGTGATTGCCAGATTAATGAATTCATTATTACAAAATACGGGACTGCAGGTAACTGGCGAGGCTGCAAAGTTCAACTTGCTTTTGAAGTTGAAGAGGGGAGACAAAGAGGAAAAGTTCAAGGTGGAAGTTCACAAGAACCATGAAGGTGCTCTTCATCTCAACCACATGGAGCAACACCATGACTAGTCCCTCTACTCTGTTTATGTACTTCTGAGTGTTGTGAACTTAACTCTGTAAGATATTTAAAATTCTGATGATGTAAACCATAAAACCTTAAATAACATATCAGGATAATAAAATTAAGAAGTTTCATAAAGCGCATACAATCTTTGGTTCATACAATAAAATGGAAGCAAGGAAGAAGATTTTGACGACAGAAGGAAGGAAGCATTTTCTAAACAAACCGCTAAACGCTGCTACTCTATATATCCTATGGTACTGCCATGCCTTAGCCTTCTTCGTCATAATCTTCTTCATCCTCGTCTATCCTCTTACCCAGACTGGCAAGCTGTGCTGGATCCAATTTGCCAATATCCATCATAGGCCATCCCGAATATTCCTCTGGGGCTGTGGCTACGCTGCTTGTTGTGCCTGTGGCTGGTGCCAGTCTGGTCTCATTTAGGTCAAGAGATTCAGAGTTGAGATCAAAGTCGATGCCTTCTTTTGGACTTTGAAGGTGTTGCTTGGTGTCTTCGTTAGATGCTGCTGAGCCATCAACGTCTTTCTTCTCATTCTCTTGTGGTGATGACTCTGATAGATGCATCTTAATACTGTCTTCTGGAGGTGGCTGTCCCACTATGGCGGTTTCTAGTTCCATGTCGCGGTTGAGACCCTCTCTTTCGGCTGCTCTTGCAGCTCGTCCACCACGACCTCTTCCCCGCCCTCTTCCTCTACCACCCCTGCCACTGGGCTTAGCATTCCCCATCTCTTGCTGCAGTGATTAACACCATACCAATATATTCAATGAATCTAAGGAAATGAATGATGAAGCATGGTATCCCAAGAAGAACATGAGCTTACCGTTTTGCTTTTCTTATATTCTTCGTCGCTGTCATTCACTTCGTCGCTGATGGGCTTCCTGTATTGATAAACCATCTCACATCAGCTTAGCACAGACTATCAATAAGTAACTGGAACATATGGAACCTAAAAAATCAAAGAAGATCCAACCTTCTCTTGGAGATGCTGCGATCATCCATGGTAACATCACCATGGCCTTGCCCTTGCGAATGACCATAGTCAGGCACCTTACTCACAACTTCCCTCAGAAAATCAAACACGTTATATCTTTCCACACAATGTTTTCTGTAAACAGCAAAACACTTTGATAAACGTGGATGCAATAGTAATATCACAAAAACTGTATGAAGAGAGCAAAAATGAACTTTATACCAAATTCGTGGTATAAAGTTCTGTAACATCAAACAAACATCCTCTCAATGTTGGACGCAGCCAAAATAGGGCCTATGAGTTGGAAGCTCTTCCGCTTAACAATATCATATTAACTCTTAAACCACACAGTATGTGAAAGCTCTAGAATTTAACAATGCATTCAACTAAACCCTTCAATGTTCTTTAGTTAAGGAAGACAAGCAAAAATAAAAGGTTAAGCAATCTGTTTAGCTTACAGGTGCAATGAGCTGACGGTCTTGGCTCCTCTTTCAAGGGTAATCTCATACGTACGATCACAAAGGTCTTGCAAGAACAATTCCAAAGATTTCGCTGTAATAACAGAACATGAAGTTTAGCCAAAAGGGTTATAAATTTCCAACAAACAATTGCTTTGAAAATGAAGTAAACAACAATAGCAAGATGACTCACAGACTAAAACAGGCACTGCCAAAGCTATCTTGCCAACATCTTCATCAGCTTGCATAATCTTTTTAATACGGGCCTGAATATATAGCAAATAGTAAAAATCAGACAACACTAAGCGCGCTCTGTATAATCATCAATCATATTAGATAAACAAAAATACAATAGGAACCAAAATGGAGAGTCAGAATCTGTTAATGAGACTATAAAGCATATTTGATATTTCAGCCTGAGCTCAAACACGATAAAACATCATCAACAATATCTTAACTTATGAAATCATCAGAGGTTACAACAGGAAAAATATTCCATAGCGGATCTTGACAACACATATCACTAAAGCTGTATAACAAACCAAAAAAAAAAAAAAAAAAAAAGG